>NC_142373.1:5500850-5545850 GCF_059441005.1 Hippichthys cyanospilos
AGGTCCTTTGTGTGTTATGGTTGGAGCGGGCATGTTATGGGACAGCTAAGCCAGGTCCTAACGACAGTGAGCGGGTGGGGCTTGTTTACATTGTATTGGTGGGCGATGACGGCGCGAGCATTAATAGAAATATGGTTCGGTTTATTGTTTTGGAGTTGCCGCATTCAGTTGTGAAGTTGAAAGTAAAAAAAAAAAAAAAAAGTCACGTTTTTGAGCCATAGGAGTCCTGAGCTGCTTTGTGGATGAGGTGCTCCAGCGCAGCCAAGCAGTCTCTCTCTCTTTCTCGCATTCAAATTCACTATTGTACAGTGTATACGTTTTAATAATTTAAGATTTAAGTAAATATGTGTGCTGCAATAATATTTGTCTTAAATCATTATGTATAGCATGAAGACTTTTCACGTTTAAAAAAAAAATCTTTTTTTTTTTTTTTTTTTTTTTTTTTTTTTTAATTTTAATGTGAAAAGTGGAGGCGCTACTTTACGGTTTTCGGTCGGTGCCGGAACGTACCTACCACGATAAACGAGAGTTCATTGTGTATAACATGAAAAATGCCAAACTCTCATAACCTAGAGGCGTAATACTAAAACAGGGGCTACAATACAAGCTACTCTAGACTCTCGATGGGAAGACAAAATTAAGTAAAATAAATACACAAATAAAATTGGACTGGTTTTTTGTTTTTGTTTTTCTTTTTTCAATTTTTGAGACTACCTACCAAGCCTGACTTAAATGCCTGTGGAAAATGGTGTTAAATTTGGCAGGTTTGGTATGTTGTGTATGTTGAAACAAGATCAAATCAATACTACACAGCATCCGCATTAACCTGAAGCCTCAGACACTCATGTTAGACATGTCTGCACGTGAGCCTGGTCACCCTACTAGGACCTCCCCAGCAGGAGAAATACATCACATAATGGGAAATCAATTCTATTTTCTTAGCCTGCGTAGGTGGGCTTAAAGAATAATTACCCAGAAAAGGAATGGGACACATTGGGGGGCAAACAAAAAAAGTCTGTTTTCACTTGATTCACTGTGGGCTGCACTTTTGTGAAACCAATACCATTATCCATTTAAATCTGCCACCAAGTGTGCTTGACTGATGAGAGAACTGCTGTGTAAGGCTACTCCTCTGACATGAGATTCCTCAGGTTTCGTTCTGAGCAATAATTGCTTTAGACCATATTTCCAAACACTCACCAGTGGTTCTATACCAATTTCACAATTAACTATGTATGTGATGCCGGGGGGCTGCGGATGACTCCAGTAAAAAGGATTTGTTTTTGCCATGTGAAGTGTTATTGTGATAAAATAAAGATTGACATTTTTTTTCAGACACTTTGATGCACTTGGGTCTAGACAAAATGTTAACCTGTATAAATGCTGTAAGAAAATAAGTAATAAAATACCGTATTTTCTATTCTATTCTGTGCTCTGCGGCTCTTGTTTAGTAGTTAAAAAGCAATTACCAATCACGCGTTCTCTGTTTTATCTGATTTTTTTTTTAATAACAAATATTTCTTAGTAAAATATGCATAAAACACTGATTTTATTGTATGAATAAAGTTTATATTCTATTAATGAAGTTTGATGACTTTACTGATTGTTTTTAATACATTCTCTTTAGTGAAGCACCATCGAGTGGCTGTATAACGCAACTCTATCTAGTGGATGCATAATGCAACCCCAGCCAGTACTATGCTTTCAACTCTATGTGCGCCTATGTGCAGCCATTCATTGATGGTGCGTCTTATAATCCAGAAAACTCACCATTGTTTGATCATGTACAGATTAGACTTTAATTCAATGTCCGGGCCACTACTAATATGACCGCAGCCGCGCAAAAGAAAGGGCTTCACTATGTTCTTCTTCCATCAGCAGTCGGCAATCCAGATTGCTAAAGCAGCTTCCATATGGACGATCGTTTTATTATGAGCCGTAACAACTCGCTTCGCTGAATTGCCAAAGGTGATTGCAGCCGTCTTATAATGTTCGCCTAGTCCTTCATGTAGCAAATGGTGGATTTGTTCACTCCCAAATGGAGGGCCACAGCTGCGTAACTTCTCGCTTTGAGAAGTATCACCTTCTCAGCAATTGTCATCATTTTTTGTTGTTTAGGCTCAGTACAAGCCTTCGCGGGACCGGCACGCTTGGGAGCTATTGCAAAAGTTTAATATGTGATGGGAAAAAAAAAATCCTTGAAGTCATGAATCCGCATAATGGGGAAAAAAAATCCACAATGTGGTGAGTCCTCCTAATGGAAAAAAAAAATATCCACGATGTAGCGAATCCACAATAGTGGAAACGCAACGTAGCGGGGCTTCACTGTATATTAAAACGCAATGGTGGAGCATATTCAACTTTTCCACTCTGGAGAGTGGTCTCAAATTTTTATGAATTTATGCCCCCAAAACCTTATCATATAAACAAAAGGCACTTATAGAACTATTGTTGCAAGCATTGTAAGCATCCACATGCAAATGAGGCCCTAAATTGGGTACGTTTGTGACTGGCTACAGCCAATATTTTATTTTTATTCTTGAGGAAGGCCGCAAACTAGTTAGCTACTGAAATAACATCGCCATGAACAAGATTCCATAACAGCTAAATAATTTGAAAAAAAAGAAAGATTTTATGGTTCAACATATTTATTATAAATAGGGATGAACATAAACCACAGAGTCAATTAAAT
This sequence comes from Hippichthys cyanospilos, assembly GCF_059441005.1. Taxonomy (NCBI): domain Eukaryota; kingdom Metazoa; phylum Chordata; class Actinopteri; order Syngnathiformes; family Syngnathidae; genus Hippichthys; species Hippichthys cyanospilos. The sequence goes on from NC_142373.1 coordinate 5,503,543, forward strand.
GATATGTTGAACCACAAAAATCTTGTGCCTATCTGCCAAACAACAATAAGAACGATACAATCCTGATTGATGAAAGTCTTAGGGATGTTCCTTCTTTTGCAATTTTGCTGTCAGAAATGTTTCTCTTAGAGACAGGCAAGTGTTTTAAAGCAGCTCTTCCAAAATTTAGGGAAAGAGGGGGAAGGAATGTTTTTTTTTCTTGTGACTCTTTCAATAGAGGAGTTCACACAGTTCAGCAATGCTAATTGAAAGTTTTAATTAAAGGTTTTCAAGGTTCAATGTCATTTACCTCTCCCTTTTCTTAAATTACAGTTGAACTCTTCCACCTTCATACATCTTTCTTAAGCTGTTTTCCTCTCCTCCTCTTTCTCACACATGCATGCATCACAGCAGGCACTGTGTCTTTTGTGGTTGTATGAAGAACCTGATTAAGGTTCAAGATGACTGAACTTGAAGGTTGAAATCTGGATGCATCTCTCGACACCCTAATTAACACGGAGTCAATAGAGAGCAAATTAAAAAGCCCCCAGGTGGTGAACCTAGCCAGAAAATGCCAATAAAACCAAGACAGTCAAGGCCAGCACAATGACATGAACCCTCTGGTTGTGCGCAAGCCCCCTGGGTCTTCAGATTAGAGCATGGTGAGAATGTTTAGAACCTTTTCTTCTATGGTGATGAAATGAGGGGAAAGGGTATACATTCAAATAGGGCAAAGGGCTGGGAAAACGTCCGCCCCTGGTTCAGGAAACATTGAAGGTGCTCACTGACGTGTGAACAGACCACCTCCCAAAAATAACATTCAAATTGGGGGAAGAATAAAATCTAGGGGAAAACCTCAAATTGCATGTGTTAATAATGCAAACTCTGGACTATACCAACCTCAAAAAAATGGTAGCTGCTTTGGCACTATTATCTATGAACCAAATGCTGACATTAGCTGTTTGTGGACTTCAGTCAGCATTGCATATCATGACAGTTTAAATTTGTAGGTCTTGTTCTGCAACTGACTGATGCCCACTTCAGAATTCAGGTTGTGTGTTTGATTCCCAGCTGTTGTGACCATGTTGAATTATTCTTGAGAAAGATCCTGACCCCCAGTTGCAATGTGAAGCACTTTGAGGGCCTTATAGATAGAAAAGCACTATCTGGGCCCGATTTGGGGTGGCATGGCTGAGTGGTAGAGTTCAATCCAAGACCATTGTAACCATGTCAAGGTTTCCTTGAGCACTGAACCTAAACAAACAGTTACTCCTGATGCTGTCATCAAAGGTAAATGAGTTGTCAGTGTAAAACATTTTGAAAGTGCTGTAGAAGTCCATTTACCATTTTTTGTGCAGAGCTCAAATCTGACACAGAGTACACTCTAAATGTGGGTATGATCGGAGATTTCTCTTTTTTGGTAACTTCCTAGACTTTGTGCATGGTAGAATTAGGCATAACGGGGTGTTTGCACTGTTACACACTACAGTGGAACAGAAACAGCCAAGTCCCGGTGAATCCTGGTGCAATCCTTTTTTTTAAATTAAAAATTAAGGCATGGGACATGAATGCCACATTCGACACTCCCGTGCATTACATATTGGCGCACATTCATACAATTTTAATTTTTTTGTTTTGGTTTAAGCTGTGCATGTGTCCCAACAGCAGCCCTTGGCCAATGGCTGCCAGGCCCTGTTAATAACGCGTACGGCCGCGTACACGGCCATTGATAACCCATACAGAAGCTGGCAACAAGAGGAGACCGCCTTACAACCAAATCTGTGCAAACCAAACTGGGCAACACCTCAAAAATAGGATATAACTAAATATACAGTAGAACTCCTCTATAATTAAATAACATTTGCAGCCAGAAATTTTTCACTACAGGGGACTTTTCACTATAGCAAATCTATCCCGGACGTAAACATAAAACGTTTTGTGCAATCTAAAATTAAAAACAATTAAAAATTAAAAACAAAACCATCCAAGATTGAAAAAAAGAAAGACATTTTCAAATCTACAATAAGCATTTGTTTTCATACTGACATCAATGTCTTGCGTAATGTCTTACACTTTGCTTCATCCATCTTTCATTTGTATTACTTTTCTCTGATCATCCCTGTTCCCAAAGTTGCATGTCATTCTACAAATAAGGATTACAGACCAATTGCTCTGACCTGTGACATCATGAAGTGTTTTGAAAGAATTATTGTAAATGAACTTAAGTCGGAGGTGTCAATTCATCTTGACCCAAAACAGTTTGCGTACAGGCCTAGGCACAGTACTGAGAATGCTGTTGTTGGCCTCGCTCATTTTATTAGTAAACACCTAGAGGAGCCAAAAGCGTACGCATGTATCCTCTTCGCTGATTCCAGTGCTGCATTTGACACTCTATGCCCTCAATTACTTGCCAAAGGTTTAGCCAATATGAATGGCATCCTTTTATTATCAGATGGTTCTATTTACTGCTAAATAACAGATAAACTAATAGGTAAAAGTACAATTCTTTCTTGTTTAAGAAGGTGCAGTGTGGGAGTACAACAAGGGGGTGTGAGCTCACGTTTTCCTTTTACTATTTATACCAATGATTGCCTGAGTAGACTGCCAATTAACTACTGTACATGTTTAAATATACAGATGAAACTGTTGTTCTTAGTCTTCTCTCTGGTGATAAAAGCCGTACGGGCTACCTTAAGGAAATTGACTATTTTAATGAATGGTCGGAGAACAGCTACCTTATTTTAAATCCTTTTTCGACCCTAAATGCATGTGTGCACATAAACCGGTGGCTCTGGGGGGCACACCTATGGAATGTAATATGGAATGTCCATGTAGACTATTTATGCGCTAAGATGGCCCAAAGGTTGCACTTTCTCCAAAGGTTTAGCTTCTTTGGGGAAAGTATGGGAGTCATGACCACCTTTTACGATGCTGTGCTAGGTAGCATCATCAGATATGGCATAGAAGCTTGGTTCGGGACTTTGTCTGTCCAGCTCAAAATGAAAATAATAATAATGGTGAAAACTGCCATGAATGTTATTGGGAGTAAAGACTCATACATCATTACAGAGGATATTTGAGGAATCTGCTCAGTCTGGCAAAAAGAATCCTGGCTGATCCTCGCTTCAGAATGTGTCGTTACAAAAGCAACCGATTTCAATTATCTTTTCTCCCTGTTTTGATTGTTTTACTGAACAAAAGTCAAAAGGATAGAGGCTTAGTAAGATCGTGTTAAAAAAAAAAGGACTCACTGCTCCTATATATTTTACTCTTCTTGTGTACCTTAGATATTAATTTTCATTTTAAATACAAAATTGACTATATCACAGAAATAGCTATAAACATGCCTGAGGTTTGAAGGAATCTAGAAAAAGCTTCTTGCCTTAAACTATTTCCTAGCGTGTTCGTTTTTGTTGAAAGATCGCCCATACCACAACATAGTGAAACAATTGATTTAATCCAGACAGAGTGGGAAAGTACACGAGGCCTCGGGCCAGTCCTGCCACAGGTCGGAGCAGAAAATGGCAACGTTTCACCTTCAACATTCAGTTCTTATACCCTTTTGGGGCATCTAGTCTCACTGTGGAATGCAAGTGTGTGTGTGTGTGCGTGCACGTGCGTGCGTGTCGGTGTGTGCGTGCGTGCGTGGGAGTCTGTTTGTGTGGGGATGGCGTCGTGCAGGCGTGGGTGTTTGTGTGGGGATGGCGTCTTCAAAAGTCTTTGCTCTTTGAATCGGGAGGATGTCTGTCCTCCATAAACCCTGGCTGATATCTTCTCTTGAAGGTCACACCTGGCCTTTTGTTCCTGGTGGAATGTTGTCTCGGGGGATGCTATCTGTTCCTTTTGGAGGTGCCGACTTGTCTTTATTTCCCCTGGGCCAGGACCATATCTGCTTTATACTGACATTACGTCGTGTCAATCTTTATTAGAATAACACAGTTCAATGTACACACTATTTTATTGATATATTGAATTTGAAAAATATGAATTTCCTTCAATCCCCCAATTGACCTCTAATTATTAGAGGTCACACACCAAAAGGATATATTCACATGGCAACAGTGCCATAGCCAGGAGGACAGCCAGCTGCCTCCACATGAATTGGGTCAGGATCCAGCGACACAAGATGTAATTGCCAAATCAGGTTCCTGTCCCTGAAAGCCATGTGCATGATCCTGGGAACAAATGGCTGAAGCAAGAGACAATACAAAAACCACCCTGTGAAGGCTCACCCAAAACTATCAAAACGGTGGTTCCCAAAGTGACAACAAAGCCCCTCCATCCGCCCAAAACGATGACGACAGAATGGAAGAGGTCGTTGTCCCCCCTGGACATAGTTTTCACATGGGAATGTTGAAGGAGGAGTCCGATAACTCAAGAACTCCGACTTCCCACAGTCCCTAAAGAGTGTTAGTAATGCGACCTGCCGACTTAGGTTTGCATGTGCATTGGAGCACGCCAAAATGATGATGGGTCACTCTGAATGGTACCGGAAGAACGGGGTGGCAAAAACTTATGTCAGCGGGGTCCCTGACCACAACGAGTCTGGCAACTTGTCCAAAAGCGGAGCAGCGTCCTCGTGGTCCGCGAGCTCCCTGCCATGAAATCGAGAGCGTGTGACATACTCCAGCAACCCGGGATCCACCGCGTCAATCTGGATACAAAAACATTCAGTGCTCTGGGAATACATTACCAAGGAAATTTCACTTTGTGTTCAATCACTGGCCAATTGGCATTACCACACCATGGGTCCCAGTTCACGTGCCTCCCAGCCTGCTCCTACAACCAGTTATGTGTGGTGTGAATGACTCACCTATCATGAACAATTGAGATTGCTTATCTGTCAGTGATGTGTACGTCGCAATGCCTCGTCTCTCCACAAAAATTTGGTGACTAGTCAATTTCCACTCATCGCCTTTGATTGTTTGAAACGCTTCCTAATAATTAAATCATTGTTGCAGACATACAACAGTGTGAGATACAGAGGGTCGGCTGAGGCAGGAGGAGAACAAGTCGATTCAGGGTTTCCACTGCAGGAAAGTCAAGTAGACACTCCCTCCCTCCTTTAGTTCATGTCATGGTCCCGGCCATCTGTGGGCTGGAGTGACAAGTGAAGAACACACCTCTCTGGACGTGATCCGTCAGTCCCTCTGAGCTGCGGTAGATGGCTGCTTGTGTCTTTGTTCATAGGTCTTGCCACATGCGATGAATAGGTGTTTGATTTTCAGTCAAAACCAATAGGTGAGTGAGAGTTTGCCCAGCAATAGAAGTTTTTTTGTGGTGTGGAGACAGGTAGAGTTGTGGGAAGACCAACAAAACCCATCTTTGGCCCAGTCATCTGCATAGAGGTGGCTGATGACCGCCTGCTAGTGTGGCTTGCTCAGTTGTTGTTGTCGCCAGGGTGCAGGGCCACACTGCCCAAGTCCTTGTCTCATGGAGGTTGTCTTCCTCTGTCTCCCCTCTGGGTAGGAGGGCCCTGGTGCTGGCTTTGTTCAAGCCAAGGAAACGTGCACTGTCTCCACCAATGGTCCATACCGTCACACCTGAAGCAGCCTTGATTTGGAGCTTGGCGAGAGCTGCCTTGACCTCCGTTGGTGTTCCCCCTTCCACGACACGCCCCTCTGTCTCTCGCCGGCCGTCCCTCAACCATCCACATCCGTTGATCTGCCACCCCCTCTTTGGACTTTGTGTCCTTTGCTTTTTTCCGCGCTTGTGCTAATTGAAGTCTCAGAAGCTGTTCCTGCATCATTCCTTTCACTCCCTCATCTGATTTGTTTTGCTTGTGAACCTATAATTTTACGTAGTGAGTCACATGTTGACTAAAATAACCCTCATTACCTTCCACCAGATCAGGGTCTTCAGAAAGCTTCTCCCTGACCTCCATGGAAAGTGTGTCTAGATGCACATGTTGACAAATCACGCAAAGCGGCTTGTCGCAAGATGGATGTGAACTGGTCTTATCTGTCAACGCAGTCTGGCAGGCATTGAGGTGTGCAGCGGGATCCATGGTGGGTTTCAAGTCTGGAAGTTTTGCGACAGCTGACGCGGAAGAAGGAAAGAGATCCTGGAGCACCGCAAACAGTCGCATGGTGAAAGGAGCAAACAACCAATCGGGTTCAACCATATTAAGGCCGCAACGCCTCTGGACTTCATCGGATTGGTGAACTGAGGAACAACATGTCTGGATTAATCTTACCATGTCGCTGCAAGCCAAATTCATACCATCAGTGTGTCTCTTGAAAGCTTGAATCCAGGGCTCGGCGCCGCCCATTAATGCGGGGAGCCTCTTCTGCAAAATATCTAAATTTTTCAACGTCATTTCTTGATAAACTAACCCACGATGGGCTGGTATCATGGGGTAATTTTTCATTGGTCGGGTATATCTATCAGATGGTCTAGTTTGAAATCCAGATTGTGGTCTGATCTGACTCTTTTCATAATTAGGGGTCAAACAGTTGTTAATTAATTCTTAATTCTTGACTTCCCTTTCTGCCATTTGAAAATCATCAGCCAAATGTGCAAATGTACATTTACCTCTATTAACCTTTACAGTATATCCTCCTTCCATTTCACCCACACTTTTTTCCACTTTGCTTGTTTTACTGTTTGCTTCTCCTTTACCACACATGCTAACAACTGACTTTCTAGTTCCCTCCATAACTCATCCATTGTTTTATGCCATCTTCCACCATAACTTTCACAACCAAATTTACAACATTCTGCATCCCTTTCTTCCTCCGAATTCACTGGTGGCATACTCTTCTCCCGAATTAGTAGTCAATTAAGTCCCTGTCCCTAAACTAAACACCGATTCGTGTCCTCTTACTGTTACCACGGTTAAATTAATCGGGCCGTGTCCTTCGTTACCACGGTTAAACTAAACACCGATCCGTGCCCTCTAACTGTTACCACGGTTGAATTAATCGGGCCGTGTCCTTTGTTACCACGGTTAAACTAAACACCAAAATAAAATTACTGTACTTACACTAAAGTCCCTAGCCGTTTTTGAGGGTCCCAAATCCCCAACGTATACGGAAACGTTGCAACCCCCCCCCCCCCCCCCCCCCCCCCCGCGTCCTGGGGCGGCGTCAGCTACGACGGGACACAATCCTTTTTGCTCAACTAAACACCGATCCGTGTCCTCTAACTGTTACCACGGTTGAATTAATCGGGCCGTGTCCTTTGTTTCCACAGTTAAACTAAACACCAAATAAAATTACAGTACTTACAGAGACATCACCATATCTTCAGTCTCCCAAAATTTAGAATACTCAATCCAGCAGAATTCGGATGTACAACAGGTTTCTGCTTACCTTTCTTTTGGTGCACCAGGGAGACCAAAGTCCGGCAAAATCTCTGCCCACTCCTCTGTCCTTTCAACCTGATCTTCCAAGAATCACGTCGGGGTCAACAACTGAAGGAATCTAGAAAAAGCTTCTTGCCTTAAACTAGTTCCTAGCGTGTTCGTTTTTGTTGAAAGATCGCCCATACCACAACATAGTGAAACGATTTAATCCGGACAGAGTGGGAAAGTACACGAGGCCTCGGGCCAGTCCTGCCACAGGGCGGAGCAGAAAATGGCAACGTTTCACCTTCAACATTCAGTTCTTATACCCTTTTGGGGCATCTAGTCTCACTGTGGAATGCAAGTGTGTGTGTGTGTGTGTGCGTGCACGTGCGTGCGTGTCGGTGTGTGCGTGTGTGCGTGCGTGGGGGTCTGTTTGTGTGGGGATGGCGTCGTGCAGGCGTGGGTGTTTGTGTGGGGATGGCGTCTTCAAAAGTCTTTGTTCTTTGAAGCGGGAGGAGGTCAGTCCACCATAAACCCTGGCTGGTATCTTCTCTTGAAGGTCACCCCTGGCCTTTTGTTCCTGGTGGAATGTTGTCTCGGGGGGTGCTTTTGGAGGTGCCGACTTGTCTTTATTTCCCCTGGGCCAGGACCATATCTGCTTTATACTGACATTACGTCGTGTCAATCTTTATTAGAATAACACTGTTCCATGTACACACTATTTTATTGATATATTGAATTTGAAAAATATGAATTTCCTTCAGGGTGTGATTCTCTGCACTGATTGTACTGTTGTGGTCAAAGCACTTTTGCTCAAGACAAATTTCCACCTGGGGACAATTAAGTTAAACTTATTTAACTTTTATCTATCTTCAAGTGTTACAATTAGTTTAAGCGTGATGCGTTCGCGAGTTCCATGTGTCAAATGACGATATTTCGGCAACCACGCCCCTCCACACGGATTTCACACCATGCAACTCATCTCCACCAGTGACGTCTCAGGGCTCCCATGTATCACCATTTTGCCCCCCAACATGTTTCTGGTTTCGGCTCTCTCCAACATAGACGACATGTCCAACTCCTGGTACTGTCATCACCCAACGGAAGCCTGGCTCCATGCAGTGCCACATTTTGCATTGTCTGAATCTGATGTCAACATTCTAGCTGAGTTTTCACTTTCCGATAGCGAGTACGCGCTGATCTTCGGGTTCAGCCAAGTTTTGAACATCCCAGTCCCAATTCGGGCCTCCAGAGGACCACCTCTCCCATACGAGCCTCTTTTTATCACGCTTCCCATCCCCTGACCTAGATCTTATTCCAGCCTTTGAATGAAGTCCTTATTGGGGCTCTCGCATGGCTTTCTGTCCCTCCTGGGGCAGCCAATGAGGCGGTTCCAGTAATGGAAACCAATCACCCACCACCGCGTCACCCTAGCTTGCAGCTACCCCCACATTACAGCTGTTCTCGCCTGACGGCGAGCTGACCCAAGCGTGCCTAAGCTTAGTTCCAGTCAACTTAGAATACCATGTTTCCAAGGTTTACCACAAGTATTGGCGGGGGGCTGACATGGCAGGATCCCCAGTCCCTGAGCCCCTGCAGGGGTCCCAGTCCTTCGTCCCGACTCCTGAGTCCCGAGGTCTGACCTCTGAGACTCCTAAGAGTCGGCGACCAAACTCCGAGTCTCCCGAAAGTCACCGTCCAGTCTCTGAGTTTCCTGCCTGTCGGTGTTCGATTCCCATCTCAGTTAAGAGCCGGATTCCTATCCCCATCTTAGTCTCACGGCGGCCCCCAACCCTAGACTCCACCTCAACCCAGGCTCCAATTCTCGAGGCTGCTGAGGTGGCGGTGCAGAAGCCGTCAGGGTACACCAGTTCCACAACTGACTCATCCCCCTGTTGAAGCCACATCGGACCCCGTGTCAGGTCAGTGTCCAACGTCACTTACCTCTGTCTCTTTCAATCGCCAGCATCCAGTTGGTGCACTGCAAGTCTCCAGTCATGGCACAGCATATGCCTCCCGGGTTCCCGGTCCAGGCGTAACACACACTGACCAAGTTCCCAGTATAAAGGTGTGCTGTCCATCATCTCCAGTCAATTTGCTGCACACGACCCCAAATTCATTTATTTTGCCCTCTTTAAACGCATTACCTAGTTTACTTTTTGTAAGAACCAACAATGCAGGAAATGCATTTGTCTTGGATAACCTTTCATGTGTCTGTTGATAGATTTATATATTTTACGAGATATATTTTCTTTAAACTAGCTATAAAATAGCTTGCTGTAACATAACAACAAAAAAAATCTTATTTACTCCAACCCTCACGGTGGCATAAACTCTGTGTCCTGGATTATAAATGTCATTTAGAAAGCCACTGAAAAAAACGAGGGAGAGGCTTAGACCTGTGAAAATAATTTATTGAAAAAGAACAGTCAAATGGGATGAGAATGATGAACAAGCATTAGGTTTTCCTTCTATTTGCTGGCATCCCCAGGAACTCTTGCTGAGCAATAAATAGTAAATGCTCGTTGACTGAGCAGTGCCCACTTGCATGGTCCTCTACTGCCACACACTGTTACACTGAGGAACAAATTTACCCTAATATCATAAAACTCATGTGTTCCTATAATTAGGTCCAATGATGGACAGGGAGTTTAAATAAATAAATAAATAAATAACCTCCCTTGCCAAAGGGACATGAAAAATTACTTGGGGTTTGAATAGGCTAGAACAGATGGATTATGAACGATAAATGTTTAACAAATTACCCTAGCTAGGGGTCTGGAGCTGCTAGACCTGCTCTCACTCAATCATCGATACAACAAGACAGGAGCGTCATTTTGAGAACTGAGAGAGGGAAAGAGAGCGAGAGAGAGAGAGCGTCTTCACCATTTTAAAGTTACACTTTATTTATTGTGTGAAGGTGAAACCTTTACCCGTATGTTATTCCTATACTTTTTTTTCTTATTATTGTGTGAAGGTAAAAACTTCACACATATGTTATTCCTATTCTTTATTTTTTTTTCTTCTTATTGTGTGAAGATGAAACCTTGGAATATGTTATTCCTACACTTTTTTCTTCTTATTTTTTTCTTATTTTTTTTTATTCCGCCCATTTCAACTCCTTCCCAGTTCATCCGATTCACGCGTTCCAATTTCATATTGTTCCAATCATTCATGTGAGGGACGATTCCATTTTTGAAATTTCAACTATTCATCATTTTTCCACAATTAACATTTTTCCACCTTAAAAATGGCCCATGTTAAGTGAATGGAGTGATCTTAACATTTCATTTTTACAGCTTTCACATTTCACATCTACAACATTTGTCGTGGCTTCATGGCTTGGTGGTTGAGTCTTCATCTCCCACACGAAAGTTTGTTGGTTCGAGCTCAGGCTTCCTCATTTCATATGTTCAGTTTTGTTTTGTTTTTTTTCATTCCAACCGTTTTTTTCACACCTTTCAACTCCTTCCCAGTTCATTCGATTCACGCGTTCCAATTTCATATCGTTCCAATCATTTTTGTGAGGGGTACTTCCTCTTCACATTTCAATTTTGCACGTTTCACAGTTCACATTTACAACATTTGCTCTGGTGGCATGGCTCAGTGGTAGAGTTGTCGTTTTCCAGCCCAAAGAGTGGGTGGGTTCAAGCCCCTGCTTCAAATTCCCGCCCAATGGGAGATTTAATATTTCACATGTTTAGCTTTCCCATTTCATATTGACTGTATTTACCGCACTCATTACTGTTATTTATTATTATTCAATATTCCAATATTCAATATTCCAATATTCATTTCAATTTGGACATTCAACATTTCAAATTCTGAGCTTTCCGATTGCACAATCGAGACATTTAACACATTTGATTTGCTTTATGGATCATTCCCATCATTCTAATAATCCATGAATTTTAATATTTTTCCATAATTCCATATTATTCACCTACAACAATTCATAATTCATTCATAATTCCCATTCTGCACCCAAATAGAACCCATTCATTTTCACTGAGGTAATTCGTTATGTGGGCGTTCGAACTTGGTTGACTACTCCATTTCCCATGAGGCCATCGGGCGGCCATCTTGGACATTTGACTACACAGTCAGATCTTAAAATTAAATCTATCATAAATAAGAGAAAAACAAAATAAATAGGAGAAAGCACAGTGATTTGGAAAACTGTCTCCCACTTAATGTCATAATATGAAAGTGTCTACACGAAAAACCGTCATGCAACATCAAGAGCTGAAAGAGTTGAAAAACCAAAGGGAAAGAACTGTCTACAATATAGTCAGGAAGATACTTGTAAAGGGTTTACAGTACGGTTTTGGTATTCAGGTCCGGCTCTCGCCAATGTGTTGCCCTAGGCATGATTGTCTTTTGCACCCCCCTCTTTCCGTGATTGACATACAGTACAAGTTGAAAAAGTTTAGATTGTCACATTGCTCTAATAGGATGTAACACAATTTTAAATATAAAATGGTACTTTGGCATGTTGGGAATTGTGCCAATCATGGCTTTGAGATATGAAAACATCTAAAAATTTAAACATAAGAATTCAACAACATTTTGTATTTCAAACATAAGTGAATATAAACATACAGAACACTTTACACACATTGGCAATAGTATACGTTTGTCCACTGCATCGCAAACGTTTTATCAAAAGCTATAAAATCTAGTTGTTAGCCACTCATGCCTGTACAATGTCTTCAGCAGCTCTTCGGCGCCCCAGGGTTCGATGAGAGGCTCTTAGGGGTTCCTTGGTCAAGACACACCCAACTCATCATGTCATTTCATGATGACACGCTTTTTGTGCCCATCTTTGTTATACAAATGATCCCGTTATGTTGCTTGGCCAATCAGTGCTGCGAGAAAATTTAGTGCATTCAGTAGTCAATGTGTGACAGAGGTGTATGGTGTCACTGTGTCCCTTGAGGAGTTCCATAGGAAGTGTTTCATGAATACGTTGGACCAAGTCTGCAGTGATACAGACTCTGTATTAGTCTGCAATGGTGAAGAAGGAGCTGAGCTGAAAGGTGAAGCTCTTGATTTATCGGTTGATCTACTGTATATTCCGACCCACACCTATGGTCGCAAGCTGTGAGTTTTTCCCAAAAGAACTAGATTCCTGATATAAGCAGACAAAATAAGATACCTCTATAGGTTGTCCATGCTCCCCCTCGGAGATGGGGTGATGGTGTGAGAAGCTCAGTCATCCAATGTTGTTGGGACAGACCCCCATCAGTGAAAAAATACACTACAATAGAGCATGCTGTTTTAAAGAAAACACGCTTTTACAAAGTATTTGAAATTATACTCATTGAATACAATAATGGGCGGCTTGGTGGAACCATGGTTAGCACGTCTGCCTCACAGATAAGGGACATGAGTTCAAATCCAACTGGTTCCGGCCTTCCTGTGTGGAGGTTGCTGTTCCTTCCAACTTACACAATGTGAATTTTATGCAAGAAGCCAGGCCCAAAGGGAGAATAATTTGCCGATTTCAGCAAAAACAAAAAGAATGAAGTGTCCACTATGTTCAGGAATCAATGCCTGACACTGTCACGTCTTTCACAACTTTTTGTGAAAATGCCAATGCCACTTCTTTCAGTGTACCTTGACATCCCATGTGTATCCTCTGTCTGCTGTTTTTTAGGACACAGCTTTTTTTTTCCAAGATTGCTGACTGGCTCAAGGTCACTTCTTCTCATTCAGCTCCCTCTCAAGGATGTATTGATGCCAGTAGAACCGTGGCTGTTGGCCACTAATGCAAAATCGATACTTCTGAGCGCTCAGCGCTTGTGCTACATTATCCGAACACCCAACTGTCAAAATGTTTATCCTGTATTCAGGAAAGATGCTTAAGGAGACACCTAGAATAACAAGGCAAGACGTAGTGTATGGCTATTATCACTAGTTCATGGGTGATGATTTATGGCATTTTTTAGCTGGTACATTTTTTTTTCAGTCTTAGCACATGTTTTCTAGTGGTTGTACATTATTGATGACCCATTTAGAACCGGGTGAAAGCCCTCATTTGAGCACAACCTATCTTCTACTTACAAGGGGTGCAGACATCTCCCTGATTGTTCAGTCTTTAGCATCAGTCAGAGTGATGAGACATGAAACACGGGACTAGGCATGATATGTAATAAAATATGGTTTGCTCTGAGAAGACCACGGTCACTTTTAATCTTTGTAGGGCAAGAAATAAATGCAAACATGACTAGTCAGTTAACATGTAAATGAATAGTTTAATGCATCTAAAAATGTTGCAAAGGTCAGACTGTGGTAATTAATATAAAGAGGGCTACCATATGACTGGGGTTTGGGTCAGTTATGGAGGAGGGATAAATGATGACGATTTTTAATAAAATCACCCATTTTTCAACACTGATTTTTGGGCCATAAATCCCTGCCATCTTATGCTATACAAAACACGATTAAGAAAGCATCATGCTGATTTTATGGTGTGGTTGTGCAGAGTGTTTTGGGACTTTTTTTTTAACCACCCCCCCACCCCCCAATAAATGCCATTAATGGGTGGTTTATTGTTCTGGCATTTGATCCGACAGCTCTCAAAATTAGGATGATGGAGTTAAGGGAACACCCATGGTTGCTCCCACTTATGCTTCCCCATCTCATTTTTGCTTCCGTTTATACCAACCATCGACCATCCTTCTATACCGTATATTAATCAACGTCTCTATGCCCACAAAAACCCAGCGATATTGTGTTTAATGTGGTCTAACTATTTGAACTTGAGTAATGTACTGTACATGACTGAGGATATATGAAAGCTCCAATCAACAGATAAATACATCTGGTCTATTATAAAAAATGAAAAGTGAAAAATTATAGTGTAAGTTCAAATGAACTACAATTATTTTTATGTACATAATGCATGCGCGTAGAAATAGTAAAACGTGGTTTTGCATGATGTGGTGACAAAACATGGGCATGTTAACATGATGCGTGTGTATAGAAACTGTCAACAGAAAACGTTAATTAGTGATTTAAGAATGTGTTAAGATTGAACTGACATGTACAAGAAATAAATGCCATTCAAACAGCTCTTAGCGCTTGGTTTTAGACAGGTTAGAAGCAGGGGAAGGAAGCACCGGGTCCCTTTCAGCGTACTGCACTCCCACCACGTGGCCAAAATGGAAAACCTGTGAAGACGCAATTTGTGTCATGCAGCGATGACAATTATTTGAGCTTCCAAATACTGTACAATAGAAACATAAGCACAGTCGCGCCAAATAACACTTACTAATTGCAAATACAAATTGCAAATATATGCAGGCTACTGCACTAATGTAGCTTTAATGCTCTCTCCATTCCTGCTTAAAAACACGATGAAGTGTTTGCTAGTAAAAATAAACAAATAAATAAATAAATAAAACAGTATAAAATTTTTGCGAATGTAAAATGGTTGATGCTGGTCTGGTTCTGGGGGCGGGATTAAGATACGGTCAAAAGCCACGTCATGTAAAAATAACATCACAGGGGGAAAGGTTTAAAGAGTTAAAACTACTGGCGTTTTGACAGTATAGTGCTGTTTTAGATTTTAGAGTATGCATTTTCGGATAGCAATCAACAAGTAGAAAATGTATACAATGTCGTTTCTTGTGCAAAAGCACAGGACCCTTTATTGACTGGTTACGATTTCCGACGAACATATTTTCAAATGCACACAATATACACGCGTCAGTACGGTTGATACTATAAGACAGGTACGGCCTGTTTTACTCACTGTCAATTGTTTCTGGAATATATTTGAAAACGTGCAGACATCATTCGGGTGAGCTCTGAGGTTATTGGCATTTCCAATTATTTTTATCTTTTTGCAGCTTTTACAGCACATAACTTCGATCACAGATTGATCCCCTCCCCCGCAAATCCATCACATTAAACGTGATTTTATCGAATATACATTAAAATTTAATATGTATGAATACATATATATACTTAGAAAAATACGTGTTTTATTTGGTGTATCTTCGTCAGTACTTCACACATGATTGAAATCTTGCATGTCTTACTATTTTGTTTGTGTCCACATTTAGTTAATCTAGATGATTGAAGATGTTCTTTCTGCAACCTATGCACTGGCTTCGACCATGGACTCACCGTACTTGCTTTCGACAGAGAGTTCACAAGTTGGCCTCGCTACAGGAGGTCATAGTTCAAGCCCCAAACAACGTCAAACGCTTGCTTTACCCTTTTACTGAAATCGAGGCATTTCTGGACAGGTAGTCTTTTTTTTTGCCGAGGCCATGCCAAACTCCGCTCTTCCCAAATAATATGCAGAGAATAATATCTACTGTATTTGAAATGCACTTTCAGCTCTGTGGATAGATCACAGTTCCAACTCTTTCATCCATGTGTTGATGATGTTCTGAAAGCTGAAAGGCTCTTCTGCCCCTCACGTTCTCATCAGATTGCTTATTATATGTCAG
Source organism: Hippichthys cyanospilos (assembly GCF_059441005.1). Taxonomy (NCBI): domain Eukaryota; kingdom Metazoa; phylum Chordata; class Actinopteri; order Syngnathiformes; family Syngnathidae; genus Hippichthys; species Hippichthys cyanospilos. The sequence continues at coordinate 5,519,275 of NC_142373.1, forward strand.
CAGAGAGGATGGACCACACGCCTATACTGAATCAATCAGAGGTCAGTAGTTACACTGGGAAGCTTTTTACTGTCTGCCATCCATATTACAATATATTGTCCTTGTGTTCACTAATTTTTGGAGTGCAAATAATTGTCTGCAGCAGGTTTTTTTTTTTTTTTTACGAAAAAACTCATTGTTGTTTGTTTTTTTTTTACGAAAAAAAAAAACAAACAACAGTGAGAGTTGCCAATGGTGAACGTCTTTGCTCCTCTCCCTCGCTCTGTCAAACAGCATGTTTGTTCCATGAGTGACACAGACACGTCCCTCTCAGTGTAACATAAAGACACACGATTGGCTCCCGGAGCAACCAATGAGGGTCGGAGTTGTAATCTATAAACACACGCACGCACGCACATAATCACAGTGGAAGCTCTAGAAAAGTACATTATTTAATGTGTTCCGGAGTAAAGTTTGTATCCTGAACCATTCTTATAGTGAATCACATTTAAATGTAAATTTCAAAATAAACGCTATATTCAATTTTATATTGTACCTTTCAAAAAAATCGTTGTTTGGTAGATGTCAGGCAAATGACAGAAAAAAATGGGTGTAAACAATAACTACAATTCCACTTGAACTTTATTTGGTAAAAAAAAAAAAAAAAAACTGAAAACACTGAAACTTCATCTTTTATCAGATTTTTCTTGGAAAAAATGGCTGTAAACAGCAGTTTTAATTCCACTTGAACTTTAATTTAAAAAAAACACACAAAATGTTGAAATTCTGATTTTCATCAGATTTGACTAATGCAACTATGAATGCAATGGACCGACCGAAAGTGAGGTTAACCTATTCCACAAAAAAAAATGACTGGTTACCCAGGCTTTTGCATCCATATCACCAGAAAGCTCTCTTTTAGTGCTTTATGGGAAGTGTTGAGCGCTGCTGCTGCTGGCTGCTCTAAAAAAACACATCATCCTTCTCACTATGTGTGTAATATCAACAGCGGCCAGAAGCAGCACCTAAAAACAAAGATCAAGCCCCAACGTATGAACTGTTAAACTAAATCATTGCCAAAATATAATTTCGGGTGCAACCCACGCAGCCCATTACCAGTTGATCTACGGACCGGTACAGGTCCATGGACCGGTGGTTGGGGACCACTGCTGTACAGCACAGCCAATAGGAGAGCAGGACAATGAATGTGAGGGATTCTGACCAATAGGAGATCTGGAGCCTTATGTAGTAGTATGGCGCATTTACTGCCTGTTTTCTCTTGGAGCATGCAAGTTATCACTCGTATATTGAGTTTTTTCTCATATTAAGAGGCCAAAAATCTGGCTGAATTTTTACAAGTAAAATGAATATTTTGTGTACAGAAGCATTCGTATCTAGGGTGTTGTGAGAAATGCAATATGCCACTAAAATTCATATGCACATTCCTACTCTTGTCTAATAATGTTTAAATAATAATGATTAAAAACATATATATATATATATATATATACAAATTATGCATGTGTGTGTGTGTATATACACTCATCTTAACCCCGCAACAAGACGCCTCGAGTAGAGCGTAAACGCTTCGCATAGAGTGTAAACGGCGCGCGTCGTCGCATTCGATGTGCATTTAGGGGCCAGGACTGCCAGGCTGGCTAACAGCTTCTACCCACAGGCCAACTGGATTCTGAACAAATCCCTCACGCACTAATCTGCCTCACCACCATTCACTTTACTGCATTCACACGTGCACTTCACAAATCCTGCACTTATTGCTCTATTACTGTTTCTTTTGGTTTTGTTTTCTTGCCTACTTTATTATTTGGTTGATTATGGAATGTAGTCTGTTCAGGGAAGTGAACAGAATAAGAATTTCATTGTGTGGTATTACGATGCATATGACAATAAAACTCTTGAATCTTCTGACATTCCATGCCTATTCCCTGCACACTCAAAATACAGTGTCACGTCGAGCAAAGCTATCGCACAACATAACAGTGCCCATTCCATTTTTCATTTGTGTATTCCCAGGTGTGTTTCATTGGCCGAAGCAATGTGGGGAAGTCATCTCTTATTAAATCCCTGTTTTCCCTCTGTCCTGATGTGGAAGTCAGAATCTCCAAAACCCCTGTGAGTGGTCAAGGCTGACAAATATGTATGATAAAGCTGTAGACATCTTAAAGATGCATATGGAAGACAGTAAACAATGTAAATCCACTTTTTTTTTTAATTGCCTTCATTTAGTGTTCTCCTAATTTAACTTTATTTGGTTCACCACAGTTCTTTCATCTCTGCAATTGCTATTGATGCAGATAGAAAATGTTTTCACCTGTATTACCATGTTTTATATTTGTTGACATCACAAAGAAACTGGTGTTTGAAAATGTTTTTTCACTCAATACGAGTAACTGTTTCTAACTAAGAATGGCACAAGTTAAATCATTGTAAATACTGAGACAGGTGGACACTAAAAGAGATCTCCATTCTGATGAAGAAGATGAACAAGTCTGCCATTCTGAAAGATTTTCATCTTTGTTTGATATTCTTTTGTAGGGTCACACAAAAAAGATGAACTTCTTTAAAGTGGGCAAGGCTTTCACCATCGTGGACATGCCAGGTTATGGACATAGAGCACCTAAGGATTTTGTGGATATGGTCGAACCATATCTGTACTCAAGGAAGAAGTGAGATATTGGCTTACGTACTTTGAGAAACTATGTGGTCCAAAAGTATGAACACTTTTGTAATTGTTGGGGGGGAACATGTACACACAAAAAAACATGTGCACATAAATACAATTCCTGTCCAAGGGGCAGCATGTCTCAGTGTCAGTGCAGGTCGTCTCCCAACACAGGAGTTGTTGATTCGATCCCCCGACCATTGTGACCATGTTTAAATGTCCTTGAGCAAGACAGTGCTCCTGATTCTGTGTCATCAGTGAATAATCAGTGTAAATCACTTTGAGCACCCAAGGTAGAAAAGCACTATATTAGTTAAAGTCTATTTACCAAGTCCATGATAAATACACAACATTGATTTGTACACATAATAGATCACACTAGTCATATTGACATGCACCTCTAAGCCAAAATTCTTAAATACACCCAGTTGGTGTTATCCTTTACATACTCATGTCGGTTTATAAGGCAGTGCTGTCTGAGGGATCGAAGGTCACAGTCATTCAGTCTTGGTTTCCGGCCGTGGCAGTGATTTCACCAGATTCTCTTAACCTTTTGATGATATTATGGACCGTAGATGTTGAACTCCCTAAATTCCTTGCAATTTTGCTTTGAGATTTGTTGTTCTTAAACTGTTCAACTATTTTCTCACGCAGTTGTCGACAAAGTGGTGAATCTCGCCCCATCCTTGTTTGTGAATGACTGACCATGTTTGGAAAGGCTCCTTTTATACCCAGTCATGGTACCCACCTGTTCCCAATTAGCCTGATCACATGTGGGATGGTCCAAATAGGGGTTTAATGAGCTTTTCTCAGCTTTCTCAGTAGTTTTTTGACACCTTTCCCAACTTCTACTTGACGTGTTGCAGCCATCAAATTCTAAGTTAATTATTTGGCAAAAAACAATTGTTAACAGTTTGAACATTAAATATGTTTTCTTTGTAGTGTATTCAATTGAATATGGGTTGAGAAGGATTCTCAAAACGTTGTATTATGTTTTTATTTACATTTTACTCAGTTTCCCAACTTCAACCCAATCCAGTTTGTAGAAATACTAGAACAGTAGAGCTTAACATTTACCATTTGTGATCATGCAAAATAGTTTACTTTTATGACATCATAGCCATTGGGTTTGTATCCTTCATTTCCTGCAGTCTTGTCAGGACATTCTTGTTGGTGGATGGCAGCGTTGGACTGCAAAAGGCTGATCACATCGCACTTGAGATGTGTGAGGACACCAGATGTCCATATGTGGTAAGCTCCATATTCTTTACTTAAGTCGCAAGAGCTGATAGAGCCCACAAAATACAAACACATTCATAAATGCTTTACCAAATGTACTATTACTTTATCTTATTTTACACTCACACTATATTTAAAAAAAAAAAATCAGATAAATGTAATTTCATGGATACATTTCCGTATTTATTTTTAATGTACATCTTTTATATATTTTTATAGACATATTCTGTTCTTTTCCTGTCATTTTATATACATTTGATTACGCTCCTTTCAGGGCTGTAGCTTTATGTTAGAGTTTCTAACCATTTAGAAATCAGCTAACTTGTGTCGCTATGCTGTGTGAAATCTGCCTTCGGCAGATACCTGAGCATTCGCATCAACAGTTTGTGGGCTTCTGCGCAAGCGCAAAGGGATATGTGAGTGGCCCTAATGCTTAATAGACCGCTGTAATAGTCAATCGAGCCATAAGTTTGCCATCTAGAGGCCTCACGTTGAACGTGACTTGACTGGATGTTCACTGCACAAAGGCGGTGCTATATTGAGCCACCATATTTAACGTTGGAAGTAGTTAAATAAAGTTATTTTTAAAATAAATAAATAAAATAACTTGTTGGTCAACCATAAGCTAACGGCAACCATGAGGCATAGCGTAACATCAAAGCCAGACCTGCGGACATTTCGTAGAAATATCGAATCTGCTCGCTTTTTTTCTTTTAAACACACTACGGCTGACGAAGAACAAAACGGAAATTGGACCGATGCGACTTTCAGCATTGGCGTCCATGTCAATACAAGAGGATTTATTTTTGGAAATGAAAAGCAGAAACTCTACAAGCAAGTCATTGAAGTCTTTCTGAGGAAAGAAAGAAGAATGGCTTTTATATTGAAAAAGTGGGAGACACACGTTTTGGTGAGTCGAGCATTTGATTTATTTTTTTTCATTTTTAATGTTTTCGTAATTTTATTTTGTTCACATTCAATTAGTGGCAAAGAAATAAAATGATATTTTTATATTAAAGTGCGATTTGTAATTTAGCGTACAATGTTGTTAAAGCTTGCCTGCTTTCGGTGTCGCGTTCCGTCTGGGTTTTTCCTGTTATGACTTTATTTTGTGGAGTTTGATGTTTTTTGCTTTTGGGTTTGTGTTTTCCTAACGTCTGTCGTTAGTGTAATTTGTGTCACCTGTCATGAGCGTGTTCCTGCTCAAGTGTAGCTCTAATGTTTCGTGTTTCGCCCAGCTTCTGCGAGTAATAAATCATTTTGTTGAACTCATCTCATCCTGCCTCCCTGCATTTTGGATCCACCTTCCCACATCCGTTGCCAGTTACCGCATTAACATGATTCATGGCAGACTTCAGAAAACTTTGTGGACAAATAATTTAAAATTATTATTAATTATTTTAAGTTCTGGCAAAATCATGTATTATGATAAGTTTCAGTTGCTGATATGGGTTTATTGATGATGATCTGGAAAATAGCCTGTGTAGCCCAGTAACAGACACACACACACACACACACACACACACATATATATATATATATATATATACAGTATATATATATATATATATATATATATATATATATATATATATATATATATATATATACAGTGCCCAGCGTTAATGAGTACACCCCCTCTGAAAAGTAACATTTTATATAATATTTAAATGAAAATAAAACAAATACTCCCAAAATATTCACAGATGAAGTTTATTATAACACCTGAACAGATAACTGAAACAAAAAAGTTTAATATAACTTAGATGACTTAGATTTTTTAGTTTCACAGAAATTAGGGTAGCGCAGAAATGAGTACACCCCACAACAAAACTGATAAATTCAGAACATTCAGTACTTTGTATGTCCTCCGTAATTTGCAATGACAGCTCCAAGTCTCCTGGGCATAGAATGGACAAGTTGGGAACATTTGGCAACATCAATCTTTTTCCATTCTTCTACTATGATCTCTTTCAGAGATTGGAGGTTGGATGGAGAGTGACACTCAACCTGTCTCTTCAGAATTCCCCACAGATGCTCAATTGAGTTGAGATCAGGTGACATACTTGGCCATGGAATCACTGTCACCTTCTTGCTTTTCAGAAAGGCTGCAGTGGCTTTAGATGTATGCTTGGGGTCATTGTCGTGTTGGAATAGGGGACGACGACCAAGGGCATGAAGGGATGGAAGCATCTTAGTGTTCAGTATGTGGCAGTACATTGCTGAGTTCATGATGCCATCGATGAAATGCAGCTCCCCAACACCAGCAGCACTCATGCAGCCCCACACAAGGACACTACCACCACCATGTTTCACTGTGGGCACCATGCACTTTTCTTTGTATTCTTCACCCTTGCGACGCCAGACAGTTTTGAAGCCATCGGTTCCAAAGAGATTGATTTTGGTCTCATCACTCCACAGTATAGAGTCCCAGTAGCGCTCATCTTTCATGAAATGGGCAAACTCTAGACGGGCATTCTTGTGGCGGGGCTTTAGGAGAGGCTTCCTCCGAGGACGACATGCATGCATGCCATTCCTCTGCACTGTCCGGCGTATTAGGTCACGAGACACAGGCACTCCAATTACACTTTGTACTTCCACAGATAAGTCCCTTGTACTTGCATGCCGGTTTTCTTCAACCTTTCTCATCACTAGACGTTCCTGCCGTGGTGTTAACTTTCGTGGTCGACCTGGACATCTCTGTGCAATGGTTGGAGTTCCAGCTTTCTTAAACTTTTGAATTACTTTTGCAACTGTATTCTTACTAATAAGTAAGGCTTTACTTATGGTCTTGTAGCCTCTACCTTTCTGGTGTGCAGAAATTATTTTCTGGCGCAGATCTGGTGTCAGTTCTCTTCCATGTGGTGCCATTGTGGACAGCAGGGGTGGTTTGCTTCAGGTGACACCCTTTTGTAGCCAACTGCCTAATGAACACCTGTGTGATGACTTATTAGACTCACCTGTTGTTGAATGGTTAATCGAATACACATTAGGAGCCTAAATTGTAGCTTTGATCAGAGAACTACAGTGGGGTGTACTCCTTTTTGCACCACAGAAATTGAACTAAAACTGAGAAATATGTAATCTGAGTTATATTATTTAACTTTCTTATGAGTCAAATCTTCAACAGTTGCTGTATGAAACTTAACTTATGCACGTTTTGTAAATACCATTTATTTTTAATGATATATTGTGAAAAGTATAACTTTTTAAAGGGGGTGTACTCATTAACGCTGGGCATATATATATATATATATATATATATATATATATTTATATACGGACCTCGGTCAACAACAAAATGGAGAGGCTTCTTCTATTATGGATTAAAGAGAAGGAAATCGCCGGTGACATGTTCTCGTTTGAGAACATGGTTTTTGCCTACATCATAAACAACGCATCACTATGCTGTGAAACTAAGTTATAAATTCAAATACAACAAAATATTTTGTGTCTTGTCTTTAAAGGTTTACAATGCAATACAGATTAACTGATTTGTACTGGTTTTAGGCTTAGCCAACCTTTCAATGGATGTGTAATGAGCGACATTTAGAATGGCAAATCCGGTTAGCAACATTTGCAATAAGTGTAAACAATCGGCGCCTAATCACGCACATGTTTTTTTCCTGCCCTGGACTCAGTAGCTTTTGGCATTAGATTTTCCTTACCCTTATCAGTGGTACCTGGGGTCGACCTTTTCTTGGACCCATGCACTGCTGTCTTTGGTCGCCCCCCCTCTTCGATACCGAACCTGCCAGTCACTAAGCGACGCGTACTGGCCTTTACTATCCTCCTGGCAAAGCGCCTAATTTTATTTGTGGAACCACGTTCTCCCACCGACACACAATAGCTGGCTTCGAGTGTTTCTTACCCACATCAAGTGGGAAAAGATGGTTTTCACTCTCAGGCGCAAGCCCCACCTTCATGGAAACCCTTCATGGAAACCCTTCTACGAATACTTAGAAAATGTCGTGATTTGTTCAGACAGCAAGTAGATGCCCCCCCCCCCCCCTCCTTTTTTGTATGTGTGTGTGTGTGTGTGTGTGTGTGTGTGTGTGTGTCCCCTTTGTGTGTGTGCGTGTGTGTGTGTGTGTGTGTGTGTATTCATTTTTTGTATTTTGTGTAACGTACCAAATGTTGGTTCTTGACCTCATGCAATTTCTGGTATTGCCCCGGTTATTAAGTTTATTTGTTTATCGGATACACGTGTTTGAGGCAGTGTTGTTTGCAAAGCACCATTGTTTGTCAAATGTTTGAATAAAAAGATTTACAATAGGTTTACAATACAATACAGATGAAATGATTCGGACTGTTTTTAGGCTCAAGCCAACCTTCCACTGGATGTACTGTATATTGAGCGTAATGAGCTACATTTAGAATGGCAAATCCTTATTTCCAGTTATGATGGTGAGAGTAATATAAAAGTAATGCAATAGTAGTGTAATGCATTACATTTCAAATACAGTAATATTGTAATGTAAGTAATTACTTTGAAATGATACTGATAAGTAATGAATAATGCATTACAGTTTTGAAGTAACTTGCTCAACACTGCATGTGACTATTTAATAAAGCACCCGCTCGAGTTCTACACTTAAGTCAATTATTATTGTTTTTCATGCTATTAAATATTTAAATTAATTCAAGATTCTGACAGAAAGTTTAGCAATTTAAAACATATGCTTGAAAAAAAAAAAAGGGGGGGGGCCTGGATCATGGTATTTTTTCACTTTCCACCGGTAAATATGTGCGTATAAATTACATTTGACACATTTGCCAATTTAATTTATTATTAAATATGAGTGTTATGTTACCAATATTTCTAACAGCCATACTAACACGCGCTCTTCTTTGATGACGATTGTTATGGTCATCATGCGTCTTGTAAGGCACTTTTATCTGTTTAGTTGGAGCTGGTGCTGATAGCGCAGAATAAGCAAAGGTCCTTAGGAATGGCTAATTGAAGGAAAATAACACTTTGGGGGTGTTCAGTGTGAAAAATCTCATTGTAACATGATTAAAATCTCCATAAAGGTTGAACTCTCATGATAGAGCCCTTTTAAAAAAGATGATTTGAATACCTTTTTTCTGTCTTCAAAACATTTAAGTCGGAATTTAGTATCGACAGATCCTCAAAATGCGGTGACTCAAATTCGGTTGCATATATTGTGATCGGGACATCCCTATCGCACGCCATTAAGGATTTCAGTTGCTGTTGTTTTCCACAGCGGTCCATAATTCACATCGTTTTGAGGTTTAATCTTACAAATATTGTTTTGCAGATGGTGGTGACGAAGATTGATAAATGTAGTCGTGGCTCTCTACTGACAAACGTACTGAATTTTCAAGATGTGATTAAAACACAAACCTCAAGTTGCTTCCCACAGCCATTTTTGGTCAGGTGAGTGTCATCCTTTGTTTTTTCCTTATTGTTGTTTGTTTTTTTCATTGTGATCAACACATCTTATTGAAGGGTTTGTACCTAACAAATGCATGCATTACAATGTTTGATGCAAGCTACTGTGAAGTAGGTTAACCTGAACATTAATGTGATCTGTACCGTGTACAGCATTTTAACCATAGACAGTTTTAAAGCCACACAAAGCAGATGTATATACAATATACTGCACATAACACACAAGATACAACAATGTGCTTGAATGTAATTAAAATTAAATATTAAAAGCATTTACAAACAATAGCGTTAAAAGATATTGAAAATACAAGTCATCAATAAAAAAGTACCTACTAAAATGGATCAAATTGAGCAGTGCAAGAATGAGATTTTGTAAAGCATGATAATGCTTCCATCCATGTAACCTCTTATCCCGACTTCACTTCTGTTGGTAGTGCTGTTCATTTTGCGTGCTGCATAACACCAATGTCTGCTTCACCAGGTTTGCTATTAACACTCAGCTCCGCCAATTAATCTGAATCTGCAGACCCCTAAGCCCTACTGCCTTTCCTTAATGTATTTCGGACCTCTAAACATTCAGTGATTTATAGACCAGTAGCAGAAACTTCAAGTCTTAGTGCGAAACTCATTTGTATTTAAGACGGCTGAAGCACCGCATTATCTACTGTACACGTATTTGTAGTTGGACACCCAGCGTTTTAGACTATCTGCATGAGGGAGCCATTCAGAAAATGAACATTTTGATATGGTGACTCCGAATAAGGTAAAATATATTCATTTTCCGAGTTCATTCTGAAGGGATGACGTCACCGGTGTCACCACAATCTCGGACTAATCTTAAAGTTGTCCCTGTGGGAATATGGTTTCAGTGGATCTGAAAAATGACATACAATATCAACACTAATCATAACAGCGCTAGCATGTGGAATTCAAAGCTCTGAATAAGACATGACTTGTCCGACATATTTTTGCACAGTACTTTCTTTTTTGACAGCGACATCACCTGGGCCTTTCTACTGTTGCTTCATGGGTGTAATTTATTCATAGGCCAATAACCAAATTGGCAGTATATCACGATTTCAAGCGTCACGGTTATTTAAAACTGTCCAAATCTGTCAAAACCATTCAGATTTTTTTTTCCCTCCGCGTCTTTTGCCTTAATGATCTACTGCAGTGTGCAGTTATCATTATGTTCATGCGTGAGTCCTCCTCTGCTGCTGCAGTCAATCACATTGCCCACTTCCTGGTTTGTTGGCTCCTGTACCACTGTAAGGTTGCTACTGCAGCTAACTACCTTGGGTAACGGTAACATTAGGCATGGGACGAAATCATATTCTGACAGTATGACAGTATGATAACCTTGAGCAAAAATATCACGATATCGCAGTATCACGGTATTGAAGTTGCAGCTCTAAAATACAGTATATAATGTTTTTCGTAGTTACTTGAAGGAGCAAAATTATATTGATACAAAAAAGTATTCCTTACAATGTGATTGTAAGGAATTAAGCAGCCTCTCGAGCTGGAGTGTGGGTAACAAAATGAACCACCCGTCCAAACAAATGTGAATGAAACTTTTGGCTTTCAAAAATGTGGGAACATTATATTTATAGAAAATGGATGGATGGATATAGCATTCAGTCTACTGTTTTTTAATTGATAGATTATTGATAGATTATTTTAGTGAATGTTGCACACACTGCAAATAAATATGTACAATCATAAATATATAAATACAATAATATATACTGTATACCTTATATCAAATTTACACATAAACTTTTAACTTTTTAACTTAAGATCTTATTCACTTTAGACTTTTTTTAATATATTTTTTTAATAATTTATTTTAAAACTCTTTTTGAGCGCAGTCATTGATTCACATCTTTTCAATTCTATTTCATAGTTGTTCCATAAACTGACTCATTGAACACACATTTGCTTGACTGGTGGAAATAACCAGCAGATAAGCCGCACTGGACTATAAACTGCAGGGCTCAAATCATGGTGAATATATATATATATATATATATATATATATATATATATATATATATATATATATATATATATATATATACACATACAGTCGACCCTCGGTTTACAAACACCCTCTTTTACGAACATTTCGACTTACGAGCGTGGACCGCGGAGTTTTTTGTCCCCCACTTACGAACAAACCTTCCGTCTTGCGAATAATACGACAAGCCGGCCATTGTATTCGTACGTTTATTTTTGCTTTGCTACGTCAACTAAATCAGAAGTTGACGCTCAACACAGCAACGTTGATGAGCTATTGCTCTTAAAACGTCACAGTCACTGTCTCAGTCACGGTGTCAGTCACGGTCTCACTCACGGAGATGCTATTGGCCGGCGTCACGTCAATCACAGAAATGCCGATATGCTATTGGCCAAACGCCTTTATCTAGCTTGATGGCACAGCTGGTCGGATGGAAGGAAGGAGAGAAAATAGGTGAAAAACGGAAGGAAGGAATGTTGTGAAGACTTTGCAAACTTTATCTGTTAGACATGGCTTCTAAAATTGCAAGTGGCGGTAAAGGAAGAAGTAAGAGGATGATGACAATAGAAACCAACCAGGAGATAATAAAATAATACGAAGGAGGCGCATGCATAGTTAACCTTGCTCGTGAGTATGGACGTAACCGCTCGGCAATCTTCTAAGGGCAAGACTTTCCTTGCCGGGGGACGGACCTCGATCGACAACAAAATGGAGAGGCTTCTTCTATTATGGATTAAAGAGAAAGAAATCGCCGGTGATATGTTCTAGTTTGAGAAAGGTTCCCGTTTAAGAAAATAAATAAATTCTGCGGGTTGGTCTCTGCTCCCCTCCCCCTCCACCCAGCTCAAGTCACGTCGCCCCAAAGGTAAATGTAATTTTTCCTTAGTATATGTTATTTAATTTAACTGTACAGTAGATTATGTTACTCATTTTTAATATGTGTATAAAGTCATGATGTTTTTACCAAAGGTTTTTGCATGCGTTGCACGCATTCACTAATTAACATAGGTTTGGATTGCCCGTCATACGAGCAGTTCAAGTTACGAGCGTAGCCGCTGAACGGATTAAGTTCGTAACACGGGGGCCCACTGTGTGTGTGTGTGTGTGTGTGTGTATATATATATAATATGTATATATATATGTGTATATATATATGTGTGTGTATGTGGGCGTGTGTGTGTGTTCATTTCATTTGATATTAAATTGTGAATGTATTTACAAAAGCAATCAATTCAACCAGTATAATACATTTAATACACATATAATGCATTAAATTGTGCCGGTTTGTTATGACGAGGCGTGCAATTTGCAATTTTTATTTTGTAAACTTCAGTATGGCTGAAAAGTAACAAATATACTTGAATATGTTGATGAATGGAAAGGGCACTTATTTTTGGCTTAATTTTTTTTTGTTTTGTTTTTCGCAAACGCAATGGGTGTCCTTGGAAATTTTTCTCTCCTAAAAGGAGTCTCTGACTCAAAAAGATGAGAACCCCTGGCCGAGAGTCAGCTATTTGGTCATTGTAATCTGTTAAAGGTACAATATGTAGAATTTAGTGAGTTATTCATTTTAAAAACCCACACAATGAATTTCAGTAAAATTAAAATATGTTCTACCACATAAATTTTTTTTTTAATATAATCATAAGTCTAGTAATTGCTAGTTATATTACATGGGGAGCGAGGCTCAGATGGAGGCCGTCACGTTTCTTTTTGCTGTGGAAAGCCCAAGGAGGGAAACGTTGCAAATGTAATTCAGATAGCGTTTTGGAATTCGGTTTGCGTCTTGTATGCAGCCAAGTGAGTTTCTGGTTCGTATGCCAAACGCGAATACAAATAGAAAAGGAAGAAGATGGTTTGTATGCCAATCGTAAGGAGAAGCGTAAGAGTACAAGGAGGAAAAAGAAGAGGAAGGGGGGCAGAATGGGATTCATCTCCACGTACACAAGAAAGTATCACAATGGGAGCTACAATGACCACAGTAATTCTTAGCATTTGAAGTCACCCACCAAACAAAGAAGCAAATACTAGCAATGACTTCACAATACAACACAAATTTACCCTGGAGATAATGGCTTGACAGTAGCAGCACCTGTGGCATCCTTATGTTATGGATGGACAGCTGTCTGTGCTGTCTTGTTATCTGTTATGAACCCGAAGTGGTTCTTTAAATATTTGCCCAAGTTTCACGCTATTGTGCATTGAAAACAATTGCGATTTGTAGTCGTATTCGCTCATTCCCTCACTCGTTTGGCCTCGGCTTGCATAGTATGGTCTCTCTGAGACCCCGTAATGCGTGTGCTGCACTCCTCTAAGTTCTACATACTGTGGGTTTAAAATTCACCCTGTAGAGCAGGGGTGTCCAAACTTTTTGCGATGTGGGCCAGATTTGGTGTGTTAAAAATGTAGGGGGGCCAACCTTGGCAGGCGTTCTTTACATATAGCTGCAATTAATTTAAATACATTTCACCGAGCCATTCTATGTTTAACATTTGCTTTTTTATTTTCATTTCAGCTATCTTAAGCATGTGTTTTGAATTGAATTGACATTAAATATTGAAATTGAATATTCACTTAACTTCACTTTTTTTAACACTTTTTTAAAACTTTTTTGCAACAGTTGAACAGAAGTAATTGTACTCTTGGGTGCAAAGTACATTTGAAACAAAAAAAGATTTCACCATGGCAATTTAATATTAATAGAATTTTTAAACACAATAACAGAGAAATGAGCAAGTAACAGTCATATCAAGAAGTCCAGGGCTCATTTAAAATTTGAAATTAGCAACTATAAATGTTGATTGGATTTTCAAATGTTTAATATTCTGGAGTGAAAACTTAAAAAAAAAGAAAAAAAAGTTTTCAGACTTATCATAAATGAATAATGACTTGTCCTCATGAGTGTGATGGGTGAAACTGAGATCTGGAGTGCAGGACAAAGACCCTATGTGGCTCTATGGCAGTAGTATGGATGCGCAAGATGTCTTGTGAGAGTCCGGTAGCCGTGTCCTCACACGCCTCTTATTTAAGTTCATAACCGAGAATGTCTTCTCACACAAATACGTCAATCCGAACAAGCTAAGCATTTTCTTTCTAAATGCTTGAATCTCTCGGAAATTTTCCATATCCAGCTGTCAGTAAAAGTTGGCAATATAAAGCTGCTGGTGCTGACCGCAGCTCACTGCGTCACACTGCAGCTTAACTTTCCTCCTTTTGTTGATTGTTGCCATTTTAGAAAATTAGGGGCTTATACAGTCAATTACTCACATACTAATTTGCTGTTCCTAATATGAGCCTATAGATGGCGGCATTTAGCGCACGCAGGTAACAGCACTGCTGCCCAATGTATTCATTCTCCATGCGGGCCAGACGATATTGATTTTATGACGGAGGCTGCGGGCTGGATGGAAATTGACCACACATGTGGCCCCCGGGCCACACTTTGAACATGTCTGTTGTAGAGGGACCCTGTCTTTGGGTGCTCATGCGCCTTTATTATTCTAAGTTATAAAGTAAACTGTCTTTGCTATAGCATATATTTATTGATTGAAAAACAAATCCAATCTTGATGTCTTTATCTAGCAAAAAATATAATGATATGGATGGATGGTTGAAAAATAATCTTATAAATTCAACATCATTTCTTTCTGAACCCGTAAAATCCAACGTAAAGGGACAATCCCTTATATTTGGTGACATCTAGTGATTTTGAATCACGCGAACAACACTGTCTCCAGGAAAGCGTATATTGCACGCCTATGACCAATTTCTTCAGAGAGAGAGCGAGATTGATTTCAGTGGACAACAGCTTTGAATTACAAAACGTGCGCAAATATGGTCCAGCAAGGGCTGTAAACCAAATGGGGCCGCATATGGTGTTTGACCATTTGTTATGCCAAAAAGTGACTCCCCTGCCAGCAATTAATTCCCACTGTGATGCAGATACACTATTTTCTAGGTAAATTGTTGCTGTATCACGATGTATTCACTAGGGATATTTTCTTTTGTGTGTGGTACTGTAGGTGACTTCAACTGTATATGTAATTACTGTGGTCATCCATTTTCTAACGGCCACTCATCGCTGGTGCCTATCCAGCCGTCTTTTGGCAGTAGGCAGGGGACACCCTGAGATGGTTGTCAGCCAATTGCAGGGCACAGAGGGACAAACAGCCATTCACTCTCACAATCTCACCTAAGGGTAATTTGGAGTGTCCAATACACATATCATGCTTGTTTTTGGAACGTGTGAGGAAGCTGGAGTGCCTGGAGGAAACCCACATGGGCACGGGGTGAACATGCAAACTCCACACAGGAAGGTGAATGTGCTAACTATTATTCTATGTGCCGCCCTTGTGGTCATTCATTTAAAGAAAAAATAAACTCCCAAACCGATGGCCGTGCTCAGTGTTGTGGTCATTTTCAATGCTTTCTGCATCGACTGGAACTCTTTCTCTTCTTCTTCTCTTCCTTCTCCTTTTTTTTTTATTGGCGTTTGGCATACAAACCTTCTTCATCTTGTCATCCTGTTTTAATACATGTCCACACATGTCATTTATCATCACTGCTAATGCGCTTTGCAATGTAGATACTCGTGATACTCATTTTGAATTGACATATTTTCTTTTCTTGCCCTGCAGTTCCCACAAGTTTTTAGGGATCTACCTCCTGAGATGCTTCATTGCTCATATAACAGGAAATATCCAGTTAATGGACACCTCTCAAAACTGATCATACACCAGCTTTGTGTAAAGAGGCAACCCTTGGGTTCATTTGAGATTTGTTCATGTGCTCTCTCTTCAACAGTGTCCTACCACAAATACACTGGCTTGAAGGTGGGTAGGCTACTCACTGTTACAGTAAGTGTTTAATCATGAAAATCTTGAAAGAACACAGTTTTGTCTGCTTTGGGGTACAAACATCTATTATGGACTGAACTAGTGCTACCTTTTGCCACAACAAATATTGCTTGTCGTTATTGTTTTTCGTATCATAGTGCTGAATACCTGTGTGCATGTGGGTTGAGATGAGTGTGTGTATGGGAGGATGTGCGTGTGCTCGCGTGTGTTAACGTGTGTGCGTGTGTGGGTGGGCGTGGGTGAGTACACACACACTATTAAAATAAATAAATGTAAAATATTTTTAAAGCTGAGTTGTGTGATGTAATTAAATGCTTATAAAAACTAAAGTGAGTCAACATGACGAGTGTTACATGTTAAGGAAATAAAAATCAAGAGCAGCATTTAACTGCACTCATAACCTTTTACAGAAAGTGGTGTTAAAGGGGTCAAGGTCATATCAGGAAAATCCTTTGCCTTTTATGAAGTGATAGCAATAGTGCAATCTCGACATTGGGCTTCTTTCTTCAAGGTTTATCTTCACTAGAGAAAGAACATAATTAAATTGTTATCAGAGATTAGATCATCTAGGAAATTTACCATGACATTACACGAATCTTCACAAGTATTTAAGAGCTGCTGAACACATACTGAAAATTGAAAGCATCCCTGACGAGGAACAAGTGGAGAGATAACATATGGACAAGATAGAGATTAGATAAGACATGCCCACATCTAGTACTTCATTACCCACCTTCTCATCCTACACAAAGGAATTCTTAAATCCACATATTTTAAATCAGGGCTGAGTTATTTCAAAATAAATGTTGCTCTTTCCATCGTTGCTCTGAGTTCAATAAAGAGCAGAATGTGACAGGAAACCAGCTAAAAGTACATGATGAAAAGGACCATCTGCACTGACAGCAAATCGGGGGGCTCCGTGTTCTTTTCGGGAGCTTGCATCGTGGAGAGCTTGCCGGAGGAGACAAAGACGCTCAGCTAATGCGGGCGCCGGCAGGAGCGATTTCCATGTCCCCTCCGCATGTGATTTGAGATGCAGAGAATCCATGCCATGGACTGGGATCCGTCTGTCCGAAGTCACTTTACTGACGTGTTTGCCGAAGCCCGCCTTCCGGCTTGCGGTTCAGCATCTCTCGGCATGTTGTTTCCAGCAAAAAAAAAATATATATATATATTAAAAGAATACACGGGCTGAGCACCAAATGTAGCGGATTTCTGATTCAGATCGCCGGAAAGTAAATCTCCAGTCGATGTTCTGTTCGTGTTTGTTTTTATTTATTTATTTATTAATTAATTATTTTAAAGCTCCTCGTCAAAAACGCGCTAGCTCATGGTAGGGGCATTTCGGTCAGCGACTTGCCTTTTCTCGTAGTTAAAGCTGTAGAGTCTGTTTCAGAGCACCCATCCACCAATCAATTTTCTCTCCTTCCATTATTTCAACATATTAAACTGGCCACAGTGAAAACAAAACAGCCCCAAGTTCAACTAACCAATCAGCATTAGCTAGCACAAGTTAGCACAGCACGCTCTCCTCGAGCTACCCAGGTACAGAGGCGGAGATCCTAGTTGCAACTAGGAGCTCAGAAGGTTCAGGGTAGAGGCGTAGTGGAACCTTCCCTATCCGTAACGTTTTTTGGGGTGAAGCTAAAATTTGTGAAAAAAAAATTTTCTCTTATAAACGGGAATTACTTTTGCTATTTTCATTTTCGAGGGAAAAATACCAGTTTTAAAGGACAAGTTGTATAGGGGGGCTTAGCATGTGTTCCCACCTTGCCTCTGAGGCCATCTTTTGCCTCTGCACCACCACAAAGTCCTTGATACACAGTCAGTACACAACGATGTCTGCAGGTCTTGGCTCACTAGGATTCTTTATGTTGACACTTTCTTTTGTATTACTATGTAGTTTTTAACATGGCATTGTAATTGATATTGTGTTTGTGGAAGATAAATTAAACATCAACATTCACCTGTTTTTATCCATCTCTGGGAGCACCCATTTTGCCACTTTCTGTGGATTGAAAATGACAGTCGCTCAAAGCTCAGGTAATGACCAATCATAGTGTTTTCTGAATTTAATCATGTAACATTTGCAAGGTGAGCCGTGATGGCTGTTACCTGAACCCTGGGTACACGTGATGCCATTTTCAGTCGACAGCAAAATGGACAGTCCCTAAGATTAATGAAAACTGATGGATTTTGCTGCTTAATTTACATTCAACAAACAGAATATCAATAATGATAATACAGTACTGTGTTTATACTAGTGGGGTTAAAAAGAACATATTATTGTAATGTAAAAAAAAAAGGGTTGAATTCTGTCACGTTTCCTGCCTTTTAGTTTGTTTTGATTTGCAGACTGAGTTCCGCTTCCTCTGCAAGGGGGCAGGGCCATTGGACACACACACCTGTTGCCCATCACATCGCGGGGCTTTTTAAGCTGGCCAACACTGACGAGTCTTTGTCGGGTTATTCCTTTGCCAAGCTCGCTAACCGCCCAGTGAATCCCAGCGCTCTCTACCTCACGTTCTGCCCTCTCGAGATAATTTTGGTTTGTACTTTGTGCTTATGTTTTTCTGCTTGTGAATGATTTCTGTTGCTACTTTGTTTGCAGCCATCCTCCTGTGGACTCACGCTCTCGCAGCTGCCCCTTTTTCCCGTTAGACTTTGTTACTCAGACCTAGACGTTCTCGTCTCGTTTTGTGTTGGTATATTGTGACTTTTGTTTGCTACTTTACCCATTGGACTGTGTTTATTTATCCCATGCCTTGCGTGCGCCTACTATCACCTTGTGTGCCTGGTTGAGGTCCATTTCCATTCGGGATCTGCAAGTTATTCCTGACAACTTCTCCTTCCCCTTTGACGTGTAAAGTTTATTACAGATACAATGTGTGTATCCAAGAAAACTCAACACAGCTCTCCTAAACTGACAATGAGATGGAGCCACCCCACCCCATACACAATAGTTAAAAACAAGCATACATAAGATTCTATTGCATTGCCACTGCTAGAAGCTGCCTTTCATCACCACGTTACACTTGTCAGTTAATAGAGCAATGTGGTGCATAACATCAGCAAAGACAAATAGTTGGCAGCTTAGATGACATTCAAGAATGTCTGTTGTGGTTAGAAATTGCACAATTTTGTTGCTGTTGATGTTGAATTACCCACCCTTGCTTATAATAACAAAGACTTCAGTCAGCTGTTATCCACTTTTTCATTTATTTGACTCAAACATCTTCTAACTAGCAGATTAACACCTTAGCTGTTCATAGTAGGGACTCCTGCAAGCAGCTGGCCAATAGTTGTCAGCCTGGATTCAGGTTGGAATTTCCCGCCCTCTGTCTGCGAATGTGACCTTGTGCACATTTTCTTAATTGAGAGAAGAGGAGTGTGTAGTTTCATTTTTCAGACACGTCTGGTCATAGCGATTCAATATTGAATCTTCATCATTCAAATATATACACAGTAGGCCCCCGTGTTACAAGATTAATCCGTTCCGCGGTTGGGCTCATAAGGCGAATTCACCGTATGGCGGACAATCCAAACCGATGTTAAACAGCTAATGCGTTTCGAACCCCAGATAAAAACATTAAAATTGTACATAAATATTAAAAATTGGTACCAAAATAGTATAGTAAGTGCTATGTATATATACAATTAGGAAACAAATAAAAAATATGGAAAAAATGTATTTACCTTTGAGTGGCGGATTTTATGCCCATATTCCCTTGTAAGGGTAGCCTAGGCTAAGCGAGCTTCATATTTCTTGATCATCTCCAGCATCGTTTCCATATAAATCATCTTCTTACTTCTCTCTTTAACATCACGAGCAATCTTGGGACCCAGGGCTAACCCATTCAAGTTTGAATTAAGCAATAAAATGCACTATAAATACGGTTTTGTAACCACTCACGATAGAACAAAGCTTTACCATTCCACCATTTTGAAACGAGTAAGGCCGACCAATAGCAGACCACCATCTTCGTGAGGAGATGCCGACCAATAGCAGATCAGCATTGTAGTGACGCATTGCATGGAGGCAACAGAAAATATTGTCTGCGTTCTCATTAGTTTGATTTCGTCCACCTGTCCGGTGATACTTTGTCCATCCAGTTTTGCTCCCGTTTAGTCCTGCATTTCCTTGTTCAAACTTCCTTTTTGAGAAACATATTTCTCAGTTTTCCTGCATCTTTTGGGTCCCATTCTTCCTTTCTCCCAACTCAACTCACCATGCCTAGACGTGACACTTATATTAAATTTCCATTTGAAATTTAGCATACAATCTTGCTAAAGCGTGCCTGATCTTGGTGGACATCATAAAAATTGTGGACAAATGATTTGAAATTATTATGAGTTTTGGCACGCACAATGATACATTTTAATTGTGATGTAGGTTTATTGATGTTTAAATGCTCTGAAGAAAAGCCTGTGTACATGATACGGGTGCGCATGATCACCTAATTATGAAATGCACAGACCATATATATATATATATATATATATATATATATATATATATATATATATAATCACCTAATCATGAAATGCACAGACCGCCATATATATATATATAAAATCAGTGGCGGTCTGTGCATTTCATAATTAGGTGATCATGCGCACCCGTATCATATATAAAATCAGTGGTGAAATCAGTGGTGGTCTGTGCATTTCATAGTTAGGTGATCATGTCAGACTCGCGAAAAAATACCCCTCATGCGCACACATACGCATTACTGGGCTTCACAGGCTATTTTCTGGAACTTATAAGCGTCAATAAACCCACATCAGCCAGTAAAACCTGAGATGTGATGCTGTCAAAACTTTGAAAAAATTTAAAATAATTTAAAATAAATATCCACAAAATTTTGTGAATTACAAATTACAAATCGCAGTTTAATATAAGAACATCAATTCATTTCTTAACTATTAATTGAATATGAACTCATTAAAATATCACAAATATATTAAAAATGAAACAATAAATAAAAAAAAGGCTTGCACTCACCAAAACAAATGGCGGTCACAATTGATCAGTCTTTTCAATATCTCCCGATTTATCTTAGCCTTTTCATTATGGATTTCTATTTCTCTTGGCACTGAGATGTAAAGTGTATCTACTAGGGTGTCCCCATAAAGTTTTTAAAAGCGTGTAGTGTGTGTGTCCAGCCTTGCTTTGGTGTCTCGTTGCTGCCTTAACCAATTGAAGTTTGCAACTCCAGTGAAGCTCCAAACACCAAATCGATCCTTTTCAAACCAAAGGCATTCCCAGCAGAACTATTTGCCAGGGTTTGCTCACGCCCCTGGTAGCCCAGTCAGAAATATGGCCAAGTTACGCTGAGCCTCTAAAGTAATATCCGCGTAGCTTGCTTGTTGAGCATTGCACCGCCTTCCTGCAGTGAGCATCCACTCACATCGTGCTCAACGTGAGGCCTCTAGATGGCAATCTTATGACTCGGTTGGCTATAACAGCTGTCTATTTAGTTATATGGGCCGCTCACATGTCCATCTGCGCTTGTGCAGAAGCCCACGCCCTATTGATGCGAATGCCCTGGCTTCTGGCAAAGGCAGATCACATAGACTAGCGACAAAAGTTGCTGACTTCTAAGTGGCTAAAATCTCAAATTTATAACGACAACACTAGAAAGAGCGTAACCAAATAGATATAACACGAAATGAAAAGAATATGGAGAATAATTTTATGAATACAATTAAACATAAATATATATATATATATATATATATATATATATATATATATATATATATATATATATATAGATAGATAGATATATATACAGTATATAGTAAAATTGAACTTGAAATGAAATTGACTTTCAATATAGTTATTATAATTCTATTATAATTCTATGTTTTAAGTGCTGTGAGGTTGAGATTCCAGTGTACTATTCCAGGGTGTACCATGCCTCCTGATTCTTGGACAAAGCCATCTTGGACAGGCTCCATCTCACCTGCATCCTCAAAAAAAGGACATGTGCTATAGAAAATGGGTGGTTATTGGTCAGAAGATGACCCAAAAAAATATGTATACAGTGGGTCCTTGACTTGGTCCGTTCTTAAGACACGGTGTAACCCTAATTCCAGTGTAAGTCGGAACACCATACAAATAATAACTAAAAAATAATAAATATATATAGATCATTACGTACTGTATTGTAAAGTATTATACTATTGTTCTGCCCCTTTTGCCCTCATTTCGTTGGATAAACTTTATTCTTGCACCGCATTTTATTTTGAACTCTTGTTGTCTTGAGAATTTTGTTTTGAAGGGCCGTGCAACCAGAAACAGCGCGGCGGCCATTTTTGCCCCGGTGAGTGGGTGTGCTTCATTCTGTGACAGCCTGTGCGGATGTACCCGCGGCCGGCAAGAATGGCAGCGGGGAAGCAGGGTCAATCTCAACCGTCACTTTTATTACATCAACAAAACCCAAAAAACGGAACATAGCACTCAAACGGTCTCTCTTGCGCACAGAAACTTGTTCTTTGGTGTTTCATAATATCTAATTCCACTTCCATGGTGATGGCCAATCGTTTACTGCACGTTTGTAACCTCGAAACGTCTTAAGTCGAGACTGTCGTAACCCGAGGACCCCTTGTATATACTTATACAACACCATTGAAGTTTGGTACTAACACCTGCCGCCGCGTTTGTTTAGCTTTTAATGCCCCTGGGCTCCATCAGTTTTTGTTATTTACTCATGGTGCTAAATGTGCAATAACTATCTTCACCCATGGGTCCTCAGTAGTTAATGAAATGTCTGACAGACAGGTCTTCACATATTTACGGCCATGCACTGTTTGAACCCTCAGTACTGAAATGCATATGCAGTCGAGTTACTCCAATGATTGCCAGCTTTGCAATAATATTTCTGTACTGTTTATGTCAGAGCATTTTGTATATGACTTTAAATTGTCATCACTTAACAACACCATAAAACATTTTATATGTGGTCCTTGTTTGTGCATATAAAGTGGGCTCTATTGAGGACAAGCACAGCATAATCTCTTTTAAATTCAAAGGACATCGTCATTCATAATTTAACTGTCTATAAAGTTTAAAGAGGCCAAAGAGCATTTAAAAGAACAATGGCGCAATCACATTTCAAAAATGGTTCTTTTATATTCACATGCTTTGAACACTGACCCCATAAAACATAACAGTGGTTAATTTTTTTCCTTGCAATTTTCCTACCCACTATTTGGCAGTTACCAGCAGAGCATTAAGAGCAGTGGGCTGAACAGTTTGGTTATCATCATCTTATTGGATAACAGATAGAAAAGGTTTTAGCCCTGTGGAATTTCTGCACTAGGAGCTCTCGAGGACACGCATCCACTTGGGTTTCAAAGATAACTGGCCACGGACAACTATCTTCTGACATCACATTTTTTTTCCCCCAAAATGTCTCCATTCAAGGAAACAACTGGTGAATTTGCCGTCTGCCTCCCTGAGGCCACAATCTGTTCTGGTACCAACTGCCTTACTCCAACCACTGACTTTAATGCAACACTGAGTTTAGTGTTGAGCACTGTGCTCACCATTATGCTGGCCATGGTCATGTTTTCAATGGGCTGCACTGTAGATGCCCAAAAACTTTGGGGGCACCTGAAGAGACCCTGGGGCATCGTTATTGGGTTCCTCTGCCAGTTTGGCATCATGCCTTTTACTGCTTTTGCTTTGTCACTTGCCTTTAATGTGCTGCCTGTTCAGGCTATTGTCATTATTATCATGGGTTGCTGTCCTGGAGGTTCTGGTTCCAATATTATCTGCTACTGGCTGGATGGAGACATGGACCTAAGGTAAGAAGCTATCTGGTTTATTAGATAGTGTAGAGTGAGTTGCTGCTACAGTATATCAGCGGACTCAATCTTTAGGTACATTACTCCATGGTAACATGCGACCCAATTGTTAGTAATCACAATCACACTTTTGTACTTCTACAACAAAACGTAGTCAGAGATGGGTGGGTGTACAGTAGCTTTTAATTTCCTTCTCTTCAGTATCAGTATGACAGCCTGCTCCTCCATCCTGGCCTTGGGAATGATGCCACTCTGCCTGCTTATATACACATCCATTTGGACGTCTTCAGACACTATCCAAATCCCTTACGACAGTATTGGTAAATATCCAACTTATGTTTATTACTAGTAGACGGATCTTAACAAATAATTTCTAGAGCAATTTTTATTTAATTGTGCATGGGTTAAGACGCAGGAGTTATCTTAATTTCACTCATTTATTTGTGCTGTGTCAGCCTACATAAACAGAGAATTAGGAAGACATATAATTTGTCTTATTTCAGGTATCACTCTTGTGGCACTCCTAGTCCCAATCACTGTGGGAATGTACTTTAAACGCAGATGGCCCCACTTGGCTAAGAAGATCCTCAAGGTAAGAATTGGCACTGAGCTATAGTCTTGTTGGCCAAATACATCCACAAAGTGTCCTTTTCGCAATACAGTACTGTTTTTGTTCTCTCCAGGTTGGGTCCATTACAGGCTTTGGCCTCATTATCATTATTGCTGTGGTTGGAGGAATTCTTTACCAGTCTTCTTGGACTATTGCACCCTCCCTTTGGATAATTGGAACTATCTACCCCTTTATTGGTTTTGGGTTGGGTTTCCTCCTTGCTCGCTTTGTGGGTCAACCATGGTACAGGTAAGGTGATGGTTGATACAAACCATTTCAAAATGTTACCATAATGGTTGTAACCTGCTTAATGGGGATAATAATGGATAACAAGATAGCAAGGTTTTAATCTTTTAACATGCTGAGTTTAACATGCTGAGTTATGCTGATCAGTTAGATATTCATGACTAATTTATTTTCTTAATGATGATTTTATTAATAGCCCTCACAAAAGGGAACCCTATCTCAACTATAGGGTTACACCTATGTACATATACAAAAACGCACGCTTGCTAGCCTTACAGACTCGCGATGGATGGTGCTCATGTTCGAAAAGATCTCGGTCAAAAGGACGATATGCGTGTTTAACTGTTTGTATGTTTGTTTAACCTTTAAATTGTGTTGAGTTTGGATTGTCGTCTTGTAAGTCCAAACTCTAAATTGTGCGTGTTTGAATTTTTTTCCTGACTGCAAATTGGAAACTTGCAGATGGCAAGTATTTTGAATACAACTCTTCATCCGCATGATTTTGACTCTTCACAAGACACGACATCCGGTCTGTGCACAATCTCATGCTAATTGCTGTCTTCTGATGAATGACATCACCCCAAGCTGCCAGGCATAGTAAATCAATCCGCATGTCGGGGACAAGCAAGGTGGTGCCCAGTGTGGGTACATCTTTTGAGCTTGGGAATATTGATGCAGTTCCCTTTTGTAAATGACTTTTAGGACTTAAAGCAGGTTAATTTTAAAGGATAGCTTCTTTTTTTTTGAGGACTTTTTGCTATGCAAAAAAAGAAGAAAACATTTACACTGTCAAAAAAATAATTTTGGAAAACCTATTTGGCGAAGTTGCTTAACTTACAAAGTTAGCTACTCCTGCTTCGAGATGTCACATGGAAACAAAAGTAAGAGAGACAACAAATGCAAGTAGAATTCTAAGTTAGGTGGACTGATGGTGGACATGAACAAAACAGAATTCTCCAATTTATGTACACCTCTGCCTCAAACGCCATCTTTAAGGTGTAAACCTAAGGAATTCTGCCATTTTCCTGTGGAGAGGAAAGAAAAGGAGCGGGTATCCAATGCGGACATTCTTAAGAACTTGAACATCCGCTTCGCTGAGTACCGCAAAGAATTGTCAGTAATAGATATCTGCAGGTTCTTATACACTGATCAGAAAAATTTAGTTGGAGTAATGCGAATAGTTCTGCTAAATCCAGTATTGACCTTTGGCTAATATCACATCAAGATTACATTTAGTTTCAAACCGCTCATACACTTATGTTCCTTTTTCTGATCACCAAGTTATTCTATCCAGTTGGAGGGCTCCAAACAATGACAAAATAATGCATATGTTTATTGGAATTTAAACGACAGTTTACTTTTCTAAAAAAGTGTTTGTTTTTTTGTTTTTGTTTTAATGATCTGGTTAAAGACATGGTGAGAGACCTTTCCATTCATCCATTTTTTCACCGCTTCTCCTCACACAGGCTTGCTGGTGCCTATCCCAGCTGTCTTAGGGCAATAGGTGGGGACACCCTCAACTGGTTGCCTAGTAGAGAGTTTATATATGGATTTAGCAAAAGTTGCTTTTGGAGGGTCCAAAGCTTTTGGAGTTGGGGAAAAAATGTCCAGCTATGTTTTGCTTTGGAGAAGCACAATAGCAAAAGAAACAGTATTACTTCACTTAAAATAAATTATATTGTAATTCCAGACTCAAATTATGTTTATACTTT
>NC_142373.1:5550850-5568350 GCF_059441005.1 Hippichthys cyanospilos
ATTTAAAAACATAATAACTGAAGTGTATATGGGAGGCCACTAAGTTGCAGTGAGCCCAAGGACAATGATCAAGGTTCAGACAATAAAATGTGCCATCAAAAGCTGTATAAAACCTTGAAAAGATTGTCTTCTGTTGGTTTGAGCAGTGTTTTTACACATAAAACACTGCCAAAGCAATTCCATTTCATTACCGGAAAGGAGAGAGATTAAACTATCATAATATTACTGAGAAATTGCGTTCAAGGACAATGAAGGTACACAAAGATAATCCTTCCTCCTTTTTTGTCACAATGGTAGTGGAACTATTCATTGCACCTTTTACAACACAACTCTTTAAGTTTAACGTGACCCAGTGCATAAATGTCTGCTGATTGAAATGACTATGTTGAGATGATGAATCATTCACAATTCTTGCATTGTGCTTACCAGGATACCAAGCCTATAAAACGACAAATGGCGTGGGATCAGCTGAAACCGACAGTGAATCTCCGTCATTGGAAGATGGCTATGCAGAACAAGCGAAAGAGAAGCACTTTCATGTGGAAAATAGCGCCTTTGCCTCGAACGAGGATCATATTAATAACAGCAAGACTGACCACTTTGACAAGAACACCCAGCTTTGAGATAATGCCTCTACTGACTTTTTACAAAATGACCTCCACAAGCAGGGCCGCACTGCAGTCCCAAATAGTGAGCACACACCACCTCTCCATGGGAGTATTGTGTGCAATGGTTTTACTCCAAATGATTTTTTTTTTAATTAAGCCCCAAACAGGGGGTTACCAAAATTAATGGTGAATATTATTAGTGCTCTATTAGACAAACATTTTTCATGCTCCGAAAAATTGAGGTAGTTTTATGGTCAATCTCTGTTTGTTATAAATACTTATCGCTGCTGCCAAAAAGCACATGTTAGGAACACCTCTTTATCCAAAATGTGACCAAAACCAAATTAAAACAAAAAAAACAACTCTAAATTATGTAACTATTGTGTACAGACTCATATTTTTGCCTAACTTGTTCAGACTGAGCCAATTACGTGATAGCATAACATCTGTTTGCGTGTGTGGCTAAATAAATGTCCATTCCAGCCTTTCTTTTTTCCCCCCTAACCTGAATTAATTATTTTAGAATTTTAGCAATCATTCCTGAAGCATGTACTCTCTGTCAAGTTTGAAAACATTTTCAAATTCAAATGGTTTCAAAAGTATTATGAGGTCAAGAAATTCAAGCTAGTACTTCTGGAAAATGCACAGCTGTCAACTCCCAAGTCATTCCAGCATCAACATCATAACGCTGACTAAGAAAATGTCAAGATCTGTATAAAATTCTAAATTGTAAAAAAAAAAACCACTATTTCTTTATGATGTTCATTAGTCTACTGCACTGTGCACTTGTGGTCAATGTGCAACATCTTTTATGCTTCACAAATAAAGACGTATTAAAACAACAGTACCGTGTTTTCCGCGCTATTAGGCACACCGGATCATATGGCGCATGAAACAAAAGCTACTTTACATGGAATCAAACCTACAGTGGTGACTGGGGCTGTATTTGCATTCTGGTATGTATCCACTAGATAGAGCTGCACTCAAGGGAACGTCCACTCAGTGATCTGACAAGACACTCAAACTTTAGTACTGGAATATAAACACTCACAGCTCTGTTCACTCCAAAAATAAATAAACAACAGTTTTATTTTTTTATCAGAAGTAAAATTAGTGGTGTCAAAGTCAATTTTAGTGTTAATTTCTTCACATATCCATAACATACAAAGGAAAATAATTGTGTTTCTCACTATCCTCTGCATTTTACATGTAGGCTACAATAACAAAGTGCAGGTGCGCAAGACGAGACAATCCTAAAACTAGGTTCTTAACAATAGTAACGTGCAGTATGTTAGGGCTACTTTGCCCTAGTGCTGCTAAACTAAAAACAAAAACTAGGTACGGCAAGAGTACCCAAAGACAAGACATAAATAGAAGCGTATGAGGAGACAATCCAACAAGACGAGACAACGCAAGACAACTCTGATTGTGGTTGCCCCAGTTGTGTGCATTTGAGGGAGTTGTTATAGTTGTAAGTGTAATCGCGAGTGCAATAGAAGTATAATTATAAATAAGTATGGCAGCAGTAAGTCTGTGCAAATTTTGCAAGTAAAGGAACATAAGAGTTTGAGCTTAAAGTAGTTCATTAGATGTTGCTACATCCTGTGTATGAGAGTGTGAGACTGTAAAGTGCTGGGCGTGTGACTGGGGGAGCAGGGCAGGATGTGTGGTGCAAGGGTGTGCAAGAATGGAATGTTGCAGAACAGGCGGTGCTGGTCGCAAGGAAGATGCAGAGACGAGATAACACAGAGGCAGCTGGTGGAAAACAACTGTGAGGAAAACTACAACCAGGAGGAGCAAGCAAGCGATTCTGCAGGGGAAGAAAGACCAATGAGATCAAGCTAAAGTTAACTGCAGTATACACATAGCCTATAGAATAATGCCAGGATACCTTTGTTGCTGGGCCATTTGCATATTGTGTAGTATAAATCATTGCTGGGCAACTCGGATGTAGAGTCCGTCTGCTGGTGGCAACAGAGGCGTACAGAGCTGTATTGAGAGGGACCCGAGACCCAGGTGCTTGTATTAGATCTGTGTGTTAGGAATAAATCCACTCGTGTGTGAAAATGCCGGCTTCCTGATACCTTTCTATTGCAGAACGAGCGCGCATATTGTTGGATGAGTGGCAGTTGGGTAAGGTCACAAATTGGAGTCAGATTACTAGCTTGAGTTTATGTTGATTTAGAAATAAATTCCAACTCAAGTGCATGAGCAAAGTGTGATCTAATTCCTGAGTCTGGTGATGCAGGAGCAGAGGCTCCTGTACCTCTTTCCGGAGGGCAGGAGGCTGAACAGGCTGTGTGCAGGGTGACTTGTATCAGTGACAATTGTGATGGCTTTACGGCTAAGGTGGGTGGTGTAAAGGTCTTGCAGGGAGGGGAGGGGAGCACCAATAATCCTCTCAGCTGTCCTCACAAAGCATTGTAGAGCCTTCCTGTTATAGTCAGTGCAGCTCCCGCCCCACACGGTGATGCAGCTGGTGAGGATGCTTTCGATGGTTCCTCTTTAGAATGTAGTCATGATGGGTGGCGCCGCACTTGCTTGCTTCAGTTTGCGCAGGAAGTAGAGACGCTGCTGTGCTTTCTTGGCCAGAGATGCAGTGTTGGGGGTCCAGGAGAGGTCATCGCTGATGTGCACCCCCAGGAACTTGGTGCTGCTCACCCTCTCCACTGCAGCACCGTCATTGGTAAGTGGGGGGTGTTGGGTGTGACTTCTCTGGAAGGTGACAACCATCTCTTTGGTCTTGCTGATGTTTAGCAGGAGGTTGTTGTCTTTGCACCATCTGGTCAGAAGCTCCACATCTTTCCTGTAGTGGGTCTCGTCGCCGTTGGAGATGAGGCCCAATTCAATTTTGCGGGCAGCACGGTGGAGACATGTAAGCACGTCCACCCCACATGCAGATTCCGGCTCAGGCCTTCCTGTGTTTAGTGTACCCCGCATATGGTCCAAAGACAACTGGGATAGAGTCGAGCATGCCTGTGACCCTCATGAGGATAAACAGCTAAAAAAAATTGATGGATAAATTGTGTGTGTGTATATATATATTTCACCAGGTGGTGGTTTTATTTGTTTGGTACTGCCTCCTCCTCTCTAGCGCACCGGACACAGACGCTCCAGCCTTATTTAAGTGTACATATTTTTGTTTTGAATAAATTACAGTAAAAATATTATAAGCACACCTCCTGTCTCCAAATCGTTTCTCCGAAGGGGAGTTACTTAGAGTGCTTGGTTGAGACAGCAAGTAGTTTATGTCCCTAGAGCAAGAACAAATCTGAAAAAATAGCTTATGACGCAGGTCAGTGACTCACCACATTGAAGTAATTGACTAACAATAAGCGAGCTAAACGTAAAAAAGCAAAGTCATTTCCATTGTATTCTTTGGCACAGAATGAAAGCAATGACATAAAGGACACTGCTCAGATTTAAATTTTTATCAGAGGTTAGGGTTATGAGAATTTCCAGATAACGAACGAGTTTTAGGAATGCCTGAAAGGAAAAACACAGGGAGGATACCATTGAATTAGAGGTGATGCTTGGTGAAATTATAAAACATTACCTAAAGCAATAGTCAATCCAAACACGCGTTTCAAACTCAATTCAAGTTGTGTCCGTACAATTGATCAAAGTTACGTGTCCAATGATACAGTACATTCATACTAAAGTCACTTCTATGAGGAGTGAATAAAAAATGATAAACCAAAATGCTATACAGTACATGGAAAATAACCAGAGGTGGGCATCTTACATGTTTTTGCTGATCCGACAGTAGTCTGTGTCCCGCCCATCCTGCCATCATCGTCGGTCCTCCCATTTTTTTCACACCGAAAAAATTTTCTTGCCATAAATTGTAATCATCGGTCCGTGACAACTGCCGATCTATCACTCACTCCCGTCAACTACCCTGTAACCCCCTCCCCCAAAAACTTATGTAAGCACATCCCCAAACAACTTTTTTGAAATCATTGCACAACACTTGAATTATGCAGTAGTAATATTAGTAAGCCAAAGAGTGGGAATAAACAAAGCCCCATGACTTTAAGCTGTAATAAATCATGTCTGCGCAGTTGTCAGTCACGACCATTGGGAGGCAAAGTTTACATGATATCCAAGGATTGAAGTTCCATTCATTTACTATAACCACTTGACCATTATTGTGACTGTTACATTAAAATTGGTCAAATTTCTTTAAAAGCAAGTTATTGATGTGCTTGAATTTACTCCATTATGCCATTCATTGCAGAATTTAAAAATTCTTATGCATTTACTGGCCAAGAGCCAATCAGAGTGAGCTGTCACTTCGCTGTGTACCGATAGCTACAGTGGCCCTGAAGTGGAAATGGAAAAAACAAATAACGAAGCAAAATTAAAGAAAAACATTTACAAAAGACGAAAAAGAAAAACGCGTTTCAAAAGACAAAAAAATTGAAAAACGCGATTCAAAAAAAACATTCACAAAGGCACGCAACATTGAGAAAAACAAACGCAATTCCAAAACAAAACGCAAAAGAAAAAAACTTTACAAAAGTCGAAACACACGCAACATTGAGAAAAAAATGCATTTAAAAAAAAAGGAGAAAAAATTCAAAAACGAAATGCAAAAAAAAGAAAAGAAAAAACTTACAAGAGTCGAAACGCATGCAACAGTTTCACAAACGAACGCAACATTTCGAGAAACAAAAGAAAGAAAAACGCATTTCAAAATGTGGCAACGAGTCCGAGGCGGAGGTGTGGTTCCAATATTTTTATTGTACCTTCTTAAAACAATTAAAAATAGTAGGAGTACTTAAGGCTGGAACGTCCTTGTCCGGTACACTGGCGAGGCAAAGCACTTCCAATCAATTAAAACCACCACCTAGTGAAACACACAAACACACGCACACTGGTGAACACAACAAAAATAAAAGCACCAACACTGAAATTGGAAGCCCTCATCCAGTGACGCTGGAGGTGAGGTTCCAGCCCTGTAAAAGAACTTTTAAACGAGAGTATATAAATAGCTTCACAAACCAACAAGAATGGCAAAGTACTAAAATCAACCCAAAATGGGTGTTTAAAGTCCAGTAAAACAAATCACAGTCCGAACTGGGCAGAGGGAGCTGGCTCCCGCCCGGGAATCCACGGAGGCGGACGGCTGAGACGTGGAGCACCTCCGGCTGGACCAGGTGAATGCCGCTCGGACGTGAAGGTCCCGTAAAAACCAGCTAAAACAAAGCAGCTGCGGCTACAACGTTCAATGTCCGCTGCATAGGGAAATACAAGAAAATCACATACCACAGGAAGAGACTCACAAATGTAGAGCAGATAATCACGTCATCACGGGGAAGACAGAAACACAGCCGCTCATTCGGCTGTGTAGCCGATCAAACTGGATTTAAGAAAAGTTTGCTGCGTCGTGCCCCTCAGGGCTTTACTTTAACAACAACCTAGAATCGAGATCCACGATATCAATTTGGCTATGGGATAGTACAAGGCGGCAGTTAACAGACATTACCTTAAGTAACTCGATAGAAGCCAATGAGAGGTACCCCGGAAGTGAGTAGAACTCTACGTAAATGCATCAGTGAAGGGCAAGAGTATGACTGTGTTTTATAGTGGGGCGGTAATTGTAAATTGGCCACCGCTGTGAGGTGCAGGGTACAACCCCTGCCACCAGGAGGCAGCTCTAGAACCTCATGCCACAAATAGACAAAACAAAACAACAAAAAGAAAAACACAATTTAAAAACAAAACACAAAAAAAACGCGCGCAACCTTTTCACAAACGCACGCAACATTTCGAGAAACACTATTATTTAAAGATCAAACCGGAAGTGGTGGGAGCGGGAGGAAATGGTGGATTAACGACTGATTGGAGGAGGAGGGGCAACTTGATTGGCATTATTCCACCGTGCGGCCGCACTTGTTTCGCAATTTTCAAAAGTACTCTGCCCATGGGACAATGTATTGCTACTCCTGCGGAAAAGAACTTGTGGAGGTGGCACCGAACTTTTGCAGTGGCTGTGGCAAGAGGCTTCAAGGTTTTTATGAAGACAACGAGCATCCTTCGAGGAAGTAAATTAGCAAATCCTGACTTTTAGCAGGAAGGTAGCTAACAAGATTGATTTGGTTCTCAGGCCCAAACAAGCACTTCCACAATTGAAACTACAGTAAAGTTGTAAAATTATGACACTGACACAATGGCACTGAAACCAGTGTGTACTTTGAAAGCTTACACTCAGGCTTATGAACTCCCAACTCCAAATCTATGAGATTTGGGCGTTTTAACCGCTGATCGTCACGCATTTTATGAGTGACATGTAGCTACAGGTATTTGTCAGTTGCCACACATGGTAGTTGATCTCAATGGAGACCATACTTTTTTGCATTTTAACTTTGTGTCGTTAAGTGGGGATAAGTGTTTCAGAAGACAGACAGACAGACAGACAGACAGACAGACAGACACACAGACAGATAGATAGATAGATAGATAGATAGATAGATAGATAGATAGATAGATAGATAGATAGATAGATAGATAGATAGATAGATAGATAGATAGATAGAAATTGTTCTGTTTGCATGTCTGTGGTGTCTATTGTTGAACTTTCCTCTATGTCTCCCCTTTAGCATCACGGACATTCGCTTCAGGGCTAACCCCAGAATTGAGCACTTTCCTGGAATACCGGAAAAAAAAAAAAAAACGAGGAAAGGCAAAATTTTACCTTTGGAAAACAAAAAAGACAATCGAAAAGAACAAAGTTATTGTAAGTTGGTTATGACTCAAAGTTGTAAGCCTCTGCTTGCTAATATAGTCCATAATTTTCTGGAGTTAGGGTAGATTTACAAACTACTGTTATTTTTCAGACCAACATTTCAAAATCCTTTTTACCGTGTTTAAAGATAAACACAAGATCTACTTTGAACAATAGTTGGAATGAATGTTGATCAGTTAATAACGTAACATAGCAAGAGGAAATTGGGGATTTTTTTTTTAAATTCACATTAATTTAAATTATATTACTTTTATTTTTCCTTGTACTGCCAACTACCGATACACATTTTTTTTCTTACAGATAAATATTGGCATGATGGCCATTCAGAATGGCTGTTTTAAGCCAAAGCGTGGCAAATCTCTTTCACAAGCAACAGACACAG
The DNA here is from genome assembly GCF_059441005.1 of Hippichthys cyanospilos. Taxonomy (NCBI): domain Eukaryota; kingdom Metazoa; phylum Chordata; class Actinopteri; order Syngnathiformes; family Syngnathidae; genus Hippichthys; species Hippichthys cyanospilos. The sequence goes on from NC_142373.1 coordinate 5,558,592, forward strand.
ACGTCACTGCTGGAAATCTGCTCACCCAGGCTGTAAAAAAAAAATGAAGGCCTTTAACCAGGATGTGGATAGTGAAAATGTTCTCCTTCTGTATCCGGACACAACAGAGGTCATTAATATCCCTGGGACACAAAATCCATTTACCCTTGAGAAATACAAGAGAGAAATAGGAAAGCCATATCAACCAATCACTCTTTTTATCTGCCCAAATAAGGACTATGATGAAGGTAAGCAGCGTTGGTGGGTATTTGGTTTTGTAACATGCGGCATAGTTTAAACATTTTAAATAATATTTGTTAAATAACACTTGGCTTGTGTTTTTGTTTGTTTGTTTGTTTGTTTGTTTTACAGCAAGAGCACTGACAGAAATAGATGACACTGAGTCTGAGACAGAGATTTTTGGAAAGACATTCTACAGAATTTGATCTGGCTGGTACTTTGGATACTAGATACAATTTCAACATTTTGATGATCATTTATATTGTTCTTGTACCTTTTACATTCACACTTGTATTTAGAGTCAGTCAGTTCAATATTACCAGATGCGATGTATTGGATGGCGTGGTTCGAGGGGTTTGACGAACCTCATATGCTGATGACAGCGATTTGTTCATCAAGTTTAATGATGAAGCTGGCTGCTTTGAAGAGGGGTTGGATACAGGTGGCCCAAGGCATGAATTCCTCACCCTACTCATAAACCAGCTAAGGACTCGCCCCATCTTTGATGGACCTTCAGAAAACCGTTATCTGGTGTACAATCCAAAAGGTAAGAACTGTCTTACTCCCGGAGTTCTGGAACTGAACATGTCATATTATTAATTTCTTAATATTTTGTTCAGTTTTTCAAGAGTGAATGAGGCCTCTGCTCGTTTGTTTGCTTTTTTTAAACTTCCAATTAACTTTGGAATTAACAAGGTTCACTCTTGTTGCAACTTTAAGCAGAGGCTACATTACATATCCCTCAATTTCAAGAGAACTTCGGGAAGCTTGTTGGTGCTTCATTGAGGTTGCAGGTTGCTATATGCATTCAAGACATATGAGCGGATGCTGTGAAAACAACTTTCTCTTTGGATGCAATCTTTGAAGCGCACGGAGTTAGCAATGGTAAAATTGAGACTTAAAATAAGCTTACAGTTAACATGTTTTTTCTTGTTCTCTGTTATCAGCTTTCAAAGAAGATGAGTACTTTTTGGCAGGAAAGATAATTGCTGTTTCGATTGTACATGGGGGACCAGCACCACATTTCCTCTCAAAGGACCTTGTCAACCACTTAATAGGGAGTCAGCGTTTCAGTGCAACTGTGGACGTTGTAACAAATGAGGAGATAGGGAAAGCCCTACATCAGGTAAGCAATTTTGATATGGGAAGTTGTGAATAAAACCAGAAAGCACTTGAAAACTAGGGACTGAGCATCATAAGCTGCATCCAAATCCATTTTTGTTTCAACAATATTATGTCAGCAAGTTTAAAGCTAAGAAGTCTAATTTTGTGAATACAACATGAAGACAGGTCTTTCTTTCCAGCCGGTGGCAGAGATTTGACACGGCACTGTTAATTCCAAATCAGACGGCAACTCATCGCCACATAAATGTAGTTTTCATGCTCATAGTTTGGCAAAACAGAGTCAATCTCTGTTTTCAAGAGAGTATGTGAAATTGCAAGAATGACTCAGATTTGTTTGCATTTGACCAAGAAAAAGAGCGGCAATGAATTAGAAACAATGGAAGAAAAGACCAGTTTATATGAAGTCTCTGTTTAAATGTTGTCTGGACAAAATTGAACCCTCCAGCTTTTATCAGCTTGCTTCAATAAAACCACTGAAACAAAAAATGTGTTTAGATTTTCTTTTTATTGTCAAACATACATTCGCTTCTCACCAACACATGGACGCTATAAAGAATTGTTTGAGAAAATATTTGTCTTGCAAGTTTGAAGAGGTAAAAATTATTTTTATTTTTTTATTTTTACCCTTATTTAACGTCTTTTTAAAAGGCCATGGAAGCAGAATCACACGACTCTCTACAAGAAGTAATCATGAAAAACACTTCAAATTTTCAAACTGCTACCTTTTCTATACACAAAACCGGAAGTGCAAAGGAAAAATAAAAGTGTCCGATACAAACCGGAAAATGCCTTTCATGCATCAAGTTCAAAAAGGAAACCATGGTCGTAATGGTTTCTTACACCGTACTTTCTACTTGCTACATTTAAAAAAATGGCTCGTTTTTTAATTGACTGTGCTGGAACAGTACTTTGTTTCATTTAAATTATTCAGTCTGTTTTACATTTTCTAGATCAGGCGTGTCCAAACTTTTTGCAAAGGTGGCCAAATTCCATGTGTTAAAAATAAAGGGGGCTGACCTTGGCTGAAATTCTTTACATAGAACAACACTATATTTAAACATGTTTTTGCAAGCCATTCTGTGTTTCACATTTGCTTTCTTATTTTAATTTAATCAATCTTAAGTCTGTCTTTTGGTTCATGTAAAACATGCAAATCATATGCAATTGAAGAGCTACTCACTTAACTTTTTTCTTTAAACGGAAGTAATTGTATTCTTGAGTGCAAATTACATTTGAAACGTATAATGTACCACCATGGCAGTTCAATATTCATAGAAAATTTAAATAAAATAACAGCGAAATGATAGTCATATCAACAAGTGCAAGGCTCATTTGAAATATGACACATGAGTAACTATAAATGTTGATTTGTTTTATTAAACTTTATACTGGTGTGAAAATGTATAACTTCTGAAAGAAAAAAATGTATTCAGAGAATGACAAATGACTCTGCATCAGGTGATACTGAGATCTGGACTTCACCACATAAACCAGGTCTGGCTCAGAGGCAGTGGTAATGATGCACAAGATGTCTCGTAGGTTAGAGTCCCTTATTTAAGTTCATAACTGAGAATGTCTTCTCACACAAATAGGTCAACCCAAACAAGCTTAGCATTTTCTTACCAAATGCTCGAATCTCTTGAAACCTGTCCTTATCCAGCTGTTGGTAAAAGTTGGCGAGAGAAAGCTGCGGGTATCGATCGCGGCTCAGTGTCACACTGCAGCTCAATGAGCTCCGGTTGTAAATTTTCTGGGACATCATCTATGTCCACGGAGAAAGGTGAGGGGAAAAAAAAGCGAGATCCTTTTTGATAGCTGCAAAATCCCAAAAGTGTTGTCGAAACTCTTCAGCGAGAGATGAAATGTCTTTTGCGTACCTCTGCGTTTGCACACTGAGATTGGGCTGTGGGAATCTGGTCATGATTTCTTGCAGTGCTGAAAAGTCTGCAGTATTGGGTTGGGAATGCGACAGGTGTCTTTCAAACAGTTGCATCTTGGTTCCGAAGGCTTTGATGTGTGAATATACACACGTGGACAAAATTGTTGGTACCCCTCCGTTAAAGAAGGAAAAACCCACAATTCTCACTGAAATCACTTGAAATTTACAAAAGTGACAATAAATAAAAATTTATTGAAAATTAAATAATCAAAATCAGCCATCACTTTTGAATTGCTGATTAACATAATTATTTAAAAAAAAAAAAAAACTAATGAAACAGGCCTGGACAAAAATGATGGTACCCATTACTTAATATTTTGTTGCACAACCTTTTGAGGGAAATCACTGCAATTAAGCGATTTCTGTATTTGTCAATGCGCGTTCTGCAGCTGTCAACAGGTATTTTGGCCCACTCCTCATGAGCAAACTGCTCCAATTGTCTCAAGGTTTGATGGGTGTCTTCTCCAAATGGCATGTTTCAGCTCCTTCCACAGATATTCAATGGGATTCAGATCTGGGCTCATGGAAGGCCACTTTAGAATAGTCCAACGCTTTTCTCTCAGCCATTCTTGGGTGTTTTTGGCTGTGTGTTTTGGATCGTTGTCCTGTTGGAAGACCCATGACCTGGACTGAGACCAAGCTTTCTGACACTAGGCAGCACATGTCTCTCCAGAATGCCTTGATAGTCTACAGATTTCATTTTACCTTGCACACATTTAAGACACCCTGTGCCAGATGCAGCAAAGCAGCCCCAAAACATTACTGAGCCTCCTCCATGTTTCACCGTAGGGACAGTGTTCTTTTCTACGTATGCTTGGTTTTTGAGTCTATCAACATAGAGTTGATGTGCCTTACCAAAAAGCTCCAGTTTGGTCTCATCTGTCCAAAGGACATTCTCCCAGAAGCTTTGTGGCTTGTCAACATGCATTTTTGCAAATTCCAGTCTCGCTTTTTTATGATTTTTTTTTCAGCAGTGGTGTTGTCTCCCACGAAGTCCACTTTGGCTCAAACAACGGCGAATGGTGCGATCTGACACTGATGTACCTTGGCCTTGGAGTTCACCTTTAATTTCTTTGAAGGTTGTTCTGGGCTCTTTGGATACAATTCGAACGATCCGTCTCTTCAATTGGTCATCAATTTTCCTCTTGCGGCCACGTCCAGAGAGGTTGGCTACTTTCCCGTGGGTCTTGAACTTCTGAATAATATGAGCCACTGTTGTCACAGGAACTTCAAGCTTTTTAGGGATGGTCTTATAGCCTTTACCTTTAAGATGTTGGTCTATAATTTTTTTTCGGATGTCCTGGGACAATTCTCTCCTTTGCTTTCTGTTGTCCATGTTCAGTGTGGTACACACCTTTTCACCAAATAGCAGAGTGACTACTTGTCTCCCTTTAAATAGGCAGACTGACTGATTATGAGTTTGGAAACACCTGTGATGTCAATTAAAGGACACACCTGAGTTAATCATGTCAGTCTGGTCAAATAGTTTTCAATCTTTTATAGAGGTACCATCATTTTTGTCCAGGCCTGTTTCATTAGTTTGTTTTTTTTAAATAATTATGTTAATCAGCAATTCAAAAGTGATGGCTGATTTTGATTATTTAATTTTCAAAAATGTTTTATTTGTTACTTTTGTAAGTTTCAAGTGATTTCAGTGAGAATTGTGGGTTTTTCCTTCTTTAACTGAGGGGTACCAACAATTTTGTCCACGTGTGTAGTTGTCTAATTACTGCGTCTTGTCCCTGGAGACTGGTGTTGAGGACATTAAGGTGCTTTGTAATATCAACTAGAAAACCCCCAAATCAACCAGCCACATAGGATCACTTAGTTCTGGCAGAGGTCGTCCCTTTTCAGCCAAAAACTCAGTTTTCCTGCCTCAGAGAGTAGAAGCGTGACAGCGCACAACCCCAACTTGAGCTATCTCACATCAGTTTGATAGACATATCTCCATATTCAGCATGAATCTTGCTGAGAAACTGTTGGAATTGACAGTGGCATAGTGCTCTGGAGCTGATACAGTTGATAGCCTTTACAGCCGATTTCATATGTTTGTATTGGAGCAGTTTGGCACACAGAACTTGCTGGTGAATGATTCAATGGAGTTTTACAGCTTTACCTCCTTCCTCGGTTACTTTCTAGTCATTAGTGTTGCTAATCCACTTTGTTCGCTAGTCATGGATGGGGCGCCATCCAATAATCCCAGAAATTTTACTCCACGGGAGTTTCACGTCATCCACGGCAGCGCAAACAGAAGAGAATAAGTCTGTTCCTCTCGTTTGATTTTTCAGGCTCTTAAGATCAAGTAGTTCCTCAGGAACATTCATTTCGTTTTTCCAGTTTTCTCAAAAAAATAAGTAACTGAGTAGTGTCAGAGGCGTCTGTGCTTTCGTTGCAAGCTAGTGAAAAAAAAAGGCAAACTCCTTTCCTCTGACTCACAATTGTTTTTTAATGTACGATGACACTTCTTCAATCCCACGTGCCCTCTTGCTGCTTTTCAGGACAGATTTTCTTCACCATAGTCATTATGCAATCTGATAAATTTGCCCTCGGTGAAAGGTTTGCAATGCTTTGCAATTAGCGTGGCTACCTCGTAACTAGACTTCGTAGCGTTCTCATTTGAGTCACGAGCTACTGCAAAATATTGCTGCGGTGAGATTAAACTACCTCAAGTTGCTTCAGTTTCTCGCTGCGTTCCTTCCCTGTGATCTTGTACATGTCAGCATGACTCGTTTGGTAATGTTGCTTGACATTGAACTTTTTAAAATGGCCATTGTCTCTTTGCAAATCAGGCTGAGACAATTGTTGCATATTTCAGTGAAGAAATAGTCTAATTTCCACCTATCCTTTAAGCATCAGCCCTCGCAGTCAACTTTCCTTTTCTTGTTCACTGTCATCATTTAAGAAAAGTCCCGACAAAGCGTCACATGAGCTAGAGCCCTCTAGTGGGTAAATGAGGAAAAGCATTTAGTGTGTAAGCTTTGTCATATGCTGGTAACAGTACTGCTGCCCAATGTATTAAGTCTACTTGCGGGCCAGACGTTATTGATTTTATGACAGAGGCTGCGGGCCGGATGAAATTTGACCACAGGCTACATTTGGCCCGTGGGCTGGACGTTACATTGTCCTTCAGTGCCAGGTTGTGGTCATTTCCGTTACATGCCTGAGGGGCGCTGCATCTGGTCAGCTGCTTCAGTCAGTAGATTGCTATACAGTAGTACAGTTCAACGGCTCGTTTGTGGCAAAGTCGGTTAGATTTGGTTCCTCTACACAGTTATAACAGTTGCTTAAGTGTTAGCTTGTTAAGTAGCATGTGTAGAGAGCTAACCCTTTAAGTGTTGCTAATCGAGCAGTGTAGTGAATATGCTTCTTTAAGTATATTTATATTGTGTATGATTAATATGTGTACACTGTAAATAGTTGACAAATAATGATATTTTATTTAGCATGTTTATTACAGTTTTATGGAAAAGAATATTGAGATTGAATCTAATTAGCTGTACAAGGCTAGAAAAACGAGTAAAGAACTTAAACTTCCATGCCTCAGGCTTTCATTGGAACACCTCTACTCATATGTTGATGTGGCAACGAGTCCGGGGCGGAGGTGTGATTGCGATATATTTATTTTATCTTCTTAAAACAATTAAAAATAGTGTGAGTACTTAAATTAGGCTGGAACGTCCTTGTCCGGTACACTGGAGAGGCGAGGCACTTCCAATCAATTAAAACCACCACCTAGTGAAACACACGCACACAAACACACACACGCACGCACACTGGTGACCACAACAAAAGTAAAAATCACCAGCACTGAAATTGGAAGCCTTCATCTAGTGACGCCGGAGATGAGGTTCCAGACCTGTAAAAGAACATTTAAAAGCGAGTAAATAAATAGTTTCACGAACCATCAAAAATGCCTAAATACTACAATCAACCCAAAATGGGTGTTAAAAGTCCAGTAAAACAAATCACAGTCCGAACGGGGGAGAGGGCACTGGCTTCCGCCCGGGAATCCACGGAGGTGGACGGCTGGGACGTGGAGCACTCCGGCTGGACCAGGTGAACGCCGCTCGGACGTGAAGGTCCCGTAAAACCAGCTAAAACAAAGCAGCAGCTGCGTTGTGCCCCTCAGGGCCTTACTTTAACAACAACCTTAAGTAACTTGAAAGACGCCAATGGGAGGTATCCCGGAAGTGAGTAGACCTCTACGGAAATGGATCAGTCAAGTGCAAGAGTATGACTGTATTTTACAGCGGGCCTTGATTGTAAAATTGGCCACCGCTGTGAGGTGCAGGGTACAACCCCTGCCACCAGGAGGCAGCTCCAGCACTTCATGCTACATTAACTATCTGTCTAGTTTTACAGCAACGTCACAAACAATGAGTATTGACAATCATTTAACAATTGACATTAATCATGCCTTGTCAATATGTAGGGCTTGTTACTTTTCTTTCAGCGTTCTTTGGGCAAATGACGTAAACCACGTTTGACCAATCAGCCTGGCTGCTGATAAATTAAAAAAAAAAAAAACTCAGCTGTCACGCGACTGTCAGCACCACATAACCCGTAGAGCAGAGAAGTAACTATTAAGAAGCCGAGAAGCTAGCATCCAGACATGGACATTGCCGAAGAAGCAGAGGCTCAGCCCGCAGTCAATCCCTCTCATTCATGGCCATACATAAAGGATTTCACGTTTGTTCGAAAAAAAAAAAAAAAACAAGTCCTGGGATGGTATCCTTTACTGCACAAGCCAAAACGTGATGAGATTCTTGAATTCAAGAACTCTCCGTGAAATCCCAGAAAGCACGTCGAGGTATGTTAGCTAAGACAAGGCTGTTATAATGTTGGTTATTTGCTAGCTAGCTTGGACACGTGGGCTCAGGGAGAACATGCAAACTCCACATAGGAAGGCCAGAGCAGGCTGAATATGCCTTTATTGGAATGTACAGTATCTAGGCTTTAAATACAAAAATCCCATTATAATATTTTGGAATTTAATTAAAATAAACAATACTGGTCTACTTACGAGTCTACTGCAGGCATGTCCAAAGCCAGTCCAGGGCCACTATCCTTCATGTTTTTGATATTTCTGCCGTCCAATGCACCTGCTTTAAATGATCAGGAGGGTTAGGCTTTCCGCTGAGCTTGCTGATGAGCTGATCATTTGAATCAGGTGGGAGGACAGAATCCTCAAAAACATGCAGAATAGCGGCCCTCAAGGACAGGGTTCGGACATGCTTGGTCTACTGAAAGTAATTTGAATTCAATTGCATCATATTTTTCTTTCTTTCTTTCTGAATTAGAGAGGTGGAAACCTCCCACTGTCCGAAGTGAAAGCAGATGATTAAACACTTGAATATTAGGGGGAAATACCATACAGACACATGGGTGATACTTGGGAGACTATTGATTAAAGTTTGGAAAATACTGTGTAATAAAGCTGCGCCATCAGATGAAACAGCCAATTATTTCTTAACCTTTAATATCACCCTAGACTCACAATAAAAAAAAGCATGTCATATAAACAAGCAAGGAAATGCAGACAAATTTGGCTTGTAAACTCGCCAAAATTGACTCTGACATTGATTTGCAACATTTATTATTCAAGGTCTCCTCCAAACCCAGATATTCAAACACTTCACTATCCTCACCACTCACTGCATGTTGCATTGAAGAAACAAAAGTACATTTTTTTTTTCATTTGAAAAGAAACAAAAGGCAGAACAAGAAAAAAAAAAATCAGGCGTCTCCTTTGCTCTCAGTGCCGTCTCAAGAGCACAACCTCCTTGCACTGACACAGGTCAAAGTCAGTCCCCCAAACTGCCGTTACCACCCCCACTGCTGTTAGATGTACTTTTAAGACATGACTCCAAACACAGGATTGTGGCGACAGATGCTCGGCCCAATCTCTTCATAGTCCTTTTTGGTGTGGCAAACCTGGTAGAACTCGGGCTGTAGGACAACAAAGAAAAGGATGAGTTCAAACGTACAGCTAAAAGCCATAAAAAAGTAAATAATAAAGTATACTGGCAACTGCACAATTTCACGAGTTTTTCTTCTTTGAGGCAAACTGTTGTCATCCTCTATAACGCGTTTAAAGAGACAATATCTAATATTTAGACTGTTTCCATTAAGAATGAATAAACTAAATTATAGCTATCAAAAACTTGCAAATAAATGTGTTGTAAACGACCGACAGTATGTTTTAAATATAATCGTAGCTCTAGTTACCATTAAACTATATTACATGGGGGGGTGGCACTCCTTTGGAGGTGTCCATGTCTCTTATAGTTACAGACAGCCGGAGGAGGAGTGTGTTTTGCTGTGTGTACCATAATGTCCCTAAAGCGAAAAATAATATGTACTTCCTTTAAAAGGTAAGCCATAAAAAAAAGAAAATCCCCATCAAGAAAAAAAAACAGGAAGGATATACAAATCTAGCTATGCAATTTCTCTGAGCCTAAAGTATGAAGAAAGGG
>NC_142373.1:5573350-5648350 GCF_059441005.1 Hippichthys cyanospilos
CGTTATACGGACAATTCGAGTCACGAACCTAGCCGCTGAATAGATTAAGTTTGTAACATAGGGGCCCACTGTACGTATTAAAAAATTGGTATCAAAATAGTATAGAAAGTGCTACTTATATATAATATACAGTGGGCCCCCGTGTCAAAGTCAAGTTTATTGTCAATTTCTTCACGTGCTTAACACACAAAGGAATCTAAATTGTGTTTCTCACTATCCTCTTTGTTTTACATGTACAATAACAGGTGCAGGTGTGCAAGACGAGACAATCTTAAAAACTAGATTCTTATCTATTGTAATGTGCAGTATGTTAGAGCTAAACTAATAATTAAAACTAAAAACTAAATACAAAAAAAAAACAGGTATGGAAGAGTACCCCAAAGACAAGACATAAGTAGCGGCATATGACAAGACAATCCAACAGTACGAGACAAAGCAAGACAACTCTAATTGTGGTTGTCCCAGCTGTGTGCATTTGAGGTAGATGTTATAATTCTAAGTGTAATCACTAGTGCAATAGAAGTATAATTATAAATAAATAAGGCAGCAGCGAGTCTGTGCAAATTTTGCAAGTGCATGAGCAAAGTTTGACTTTAGGTGGGGTTCAATTAAACTTCGTCTGCCAGCAAGGTGTTTCTTCTGGCTGGGGCTGAGTGTGGGAGGGAGGAGGGGGGAGAGAGAGAGAGAGTTCAGCAGTTTCACGGGTGGCAAGGGGGGAGGGTTCAGTAGTCTCACGGCCTGGTGGATGAAGCTGGTGTTACGAGATTAATCCGTTTCGCGGTTGGGCTCGTAAGGCGAATTCACAGTATGGCGGGAGATAGAAACTTATGTTCAATAGCTAATGCGTTTAGAACCCTAAAACATCAAAACTGTACATACATATTAAAAATTGGTACCACCAAAGAAGGCTAGGCTAGCTTAGCCTTCTTTGTATTTCTTGATTATTTCCAGCTTTGTTACCATATAAATCATCTTCTTACTTCTCTCTTTTACATCACTAGCAATCTTGGGACCCATGGCTAACCAATTAGTTTGAATTAAGCACTATAAATACGTTTTTAAAAGCACTCACAGAAGAACAAAGCTTTAACGTTCCGCCACTTTGGAATGAGTGACGCCGACCAATAGCAGACCAGCATTGTAGTGACGTAATCAGTGACGTGTGTATAGACATATGAGTGCGGAGTGACTTGCAGTCACGCACGCACACTGACCGCCATGTTTAAGGAGTCATAAGGTGAAAAAAATGGCTTAAAGAGGGGACAAAAAAAACGGTGTGATCTTCATCGTAAGGTGAAAAAAACATAGGGCAGGGACGTCGTAAATCGGGGGACCACTGTATTTTATATATTAATATTAGTTGTATTATTGTATCATATTATATATAATTAATACATTATGTATTCATATTATTACAAATAATATATATTATTTATTTTGTATATTTCACAGGTGACAATTTTTTTTATAAGATCTTACTCAGTTTATACTTAATCTTTTGCATTTCCCTAATACTATTGTTTAAAACTCTTCTTGAACGCAGCAATAAATTTACTGTACATCTTTTAAGTTCTATTCCATAACTGTTCCATAAATTGACACCTTTAACGTATACAGTACACATTTGCTTTATTTATGTTATTTTCATTTTTTTTTTAATCACTGGTAGTCTAGTTACTCGACTCAAGTAGGTCTCGGCGCGGGGAGGTCCACACCACGCAGCAGGTTTCATGACATGCACGAGGATAATGATCAGTTTGGTAGTTCGAATGACTACTTATTCTACACATTTGAGTTCACCCACCAAACACAAAAGGCAAAGACATCGCAATACAACAAGTATTTAGCTTCCCTCAATCGCATATAGCCAGCCACAAGAGTTGTGTTGTTGCCTGGTAATTCTAGAGTGTCAGGATCGCTGTCCTGCATTCTACTTGACTGGAAAGCATTTTGTTTTCAGTTTCTTTATGTCCATAGCAGCCTGGGACCAGTGTAGCAATATTTGCCCAAGTTGTTAGGTTCCTTGCTATTATGCACTGAAAACAATGGTGATTTATTTGTGTGAATTTGTATTCGCACACGCTCAGTCACTTGCTTGGCGGATTTTCCAAAGTATGGTCTCTCTGTGACGCCGTCGTGCATATCCTGCATTCACGTAGCACCAATAAACGGCAACCTTAAATACTTCATAGTGCGTCTTTAAAGTGGCACGATGGATTCATTATTATAAAAGCTATAAAAATTGGGCCTATCTTCAAAGGGTAGCAGTTGCCAACATGTTTAAGTTGAAAAAGGCATGATCTTTCCAAATTAAATTAAACCTTAATAAATGTTAAAAAAAAAAAAAAAAAATCGTGTTGAATCTAATCAGAGACTCAAAAATCTGAATCAAACTGAATTGTGACACTGTCTAAGATTCCCAGGCATGGAAAAGATTAAAATAAAAGTATGAATAGACTCATTCAAGAAAGATACCCCGTAACCGATGATGAATTACATTTGGATTATTGGTTGATGTTCGCATTACATGATGTGCCAAGAGATAAAGAAACGCTTGTACCGCTATGTTGTGCAGGAAATGAACAACCGTGTTGATATTCCACACATTTGTGCATGCGTCTGACTTCGAAAATTTTTATTCATCAATCACTCAAAAATAATCTCCATGACAAAAGCCTGGTTTTGTGCGTGCGTGCACACACACACACACACACACACACACACACACACACACACACACACACACACACACACACACACAAAATTTTGAATTGTTTTACAAAGTGTACCTTTCAATTACCACATATTTGGGTTATTTTTCTGTCTCTGTAGAATGAAGTACATGTTACTCACTTTAAGTTTGCCTCCACTGAGTTCTTCACTAATCTTCAGTCTGGCATCTACCGTCCTCTTTAAGTCTCTCTGCAGGCGGCGACCAAAGTCTCTGAACATCGTGGACCCTCCAGACAGAACAATGTTCTGATCAAGGAAAAGTTAGATTCAACAAATTACAAATCCAAAACGAGTAAACGGATCAGTCACAGCAAGATTTGTTGTACAGATACAGTCATAATCAACATGATTGATATGTAATTGTGTGCTATGTGTCAACTCACCTTATAGAGAGGACGCCTGACGTCAATAGGGCAGTTCTGTATGACTTCGTCAACAACTTCGGATATAGGTTGGGTGAAGTCTGGATTGGCAAACTAGATTAGTCATAAAACAAAGAAGACAAGCTTTTAGGTAAAGGATGAGAAGTGCGCCTCCCTCAAGATTGAGCTACACACCTATTCTGTAAACAAACAGCCCAGCTTCTGGCAAGCAGAAGTCACGGCTAGCCAAATAGTGTTGTTTACTGCCATAATGAATGCACAACAGTTGGAACAAAAACATTTTATTCATCAGTGGTGTGCCTTCCTCCAGACCTTCTCTGGAGGCCCAAACATTATCAGAAGCACAGGCCTACATTTAGAATCAGAATCACTTTAATACAACACAAAAGCCACTTTCACACCAAGCAGTCCAGGAACTCTTGAGTTTTTAGTGTAATTTAGTGTTTTTAGAGTAATTAGCTTTTTATTTATTTATTTATTTATTTGCAGCTCTGTTACATTATTCGAGTTGTGTGATCTATCAACAAAGCTGCGAGTCACTGGCGGAGCAAGCATTTTCCCACTTCCAGTGAGTGTTTTGTGATGGGAATCCTGCTAAAAGTATTCGGCGGAAAGAACCATCTGCACTGACAACAATCAGAGGGTGTGGGTCCATGTTCTTTCCGAGGAGAGCTTGCCTGAACGCTCACCAAAGGCAGGCGCCAGCGAGTGCTTCCGTGTGACCAAGCGCTCCTGTGTCCCCACGTATATTATGTGCTTTGAGATCCGGAGCTTTTAGGGAAGTGCACGCCACCAACTGGGCTCCGGTTGTAGCAGGATTTCTGATCCCTGACATTAGTCTGCATCAGTCGGACGTGGGCCGCTGCACTTGCACTCTGAAAGTCTGTCCAATTTTTTTGGAAAATGAATTGATTCCTGAGCGGAAGCTCTGTTGAATGGATCTTGTTCACGGAAATACTTTGAGGAATCAGAAATCAAAAGGTTTTCGTTTAAAGGTTATTCACGCCACAAAGTTTAGGTTTTTAGTTGAGTGAGTCTTTACCAACCCCGTGTTGAGAAAATGTTGCAAGCAAAATGTGATAATATAACTCAGGTGTTGCTCATCATCAGCTTCGAATTATTTGGTCAATGCGAAGATCAGCCAAATAAACTGTGATGTTTTTTTCTGTGTTTTTTTTAAACTTACCTCTGGATGAAAGAATATTTCAGGCCCCAGAAAGCGTTCATATCCCACATCAATTGTGAACTCTTTCTTGTTGATGACGTTGATGCCGGTGTATTGCTTAATCCACTTGGTGCCATCGGTGTCATACTTGTTAAACTCTTTGACAAGATCTGGGCAGACGTAACTGTACCGTTCCTATAATTATAAGTCAATATTTAATATAAGTCAACATTTATGAATCTTACAATCAAACAGTAAAACAAAAAGACCAATAATAATATCCTAACTTGTCATCAGTAGGATGAAGTTTATTTAGTAATGGCTACCATTCAATTATTCTTCAACTACATTATTCTTAAGTTTCAATTATTTAAGTCAGAGGTTCTCCTTGCAAGATTCTGCACAGCTGCACAAAGTACGAGTGCAGGTGATTATTGTTTGTGTCTAGAAATGAAAAGCATGGCTCTTTATTCATGAAAATCAGCTTGTTCGCTGGTGAAATCTGTGACTGTTTGATCGCAACACCACTTTATTCTACATTCATTTCTTATTTATCCAGTGTCCAAACTTCATTAAAAATAGGGTTTATTGATTATATTTATGGCTGGGCCTTATTAAGTTGCTTTTGGACATGTAATGAAATCAAATAAGTAGCTTGCCGTTGTTGACTATTTACTAACTCAGTTTTTTTTTTTAATAAATAAAGCAAGCAGGGATTGGTTAACCAAGATTAAATCATCAGTAATTCACACTTTTGCAAGAGTAAAAGTAAATTTTATAAGCAAGCAAAAACTTTTTTAAGGCAGCTCATAGTAAAAGTGGATCAGGCGTGTTGCGCTGGTAAAATGTCAAAGGGGTATGGCTTCCATGAATATAAAGTACACCACATACCACATTGACTTCAAATTGATTTTCTTTCACTTCATATGTACTTCAGTTAGTTAAAAAAAGGGGGCGGGGGGCTGTACAAGTGTCCAGTTTTGTTTGGAAAAAAATGTTTGTTGGGAAACACATTAAATTGAAGATGAGGACAAACCTTGACTGCTTTGGCTGTCTCCAGTGACTGCTCTGGTGGGATGCCCACCTCCCTCTCTCTTAGAAGCTGCTGGGTGAAGTAGGTAATGTCTCTTCCTGCTATGGGAATGTGCTTTATGCAGCTGCCAATAACATAACCTTCAGCCTAGAGGAAGAATAGAAATGAGGGAGGGAGGAGGAGGGAGGGACTTCCATCATATTTCCTCAGGTAGCAATATGTAAAGTAGGAGAATTTGATTTACTAAAGTCAATTTCATTTGAATAAGGAGAACCCAGCTTCATTAAACACAAGTATTTTCACACATATTTAAGATCATAGACATGCTGATTTAGTCCCCCTGCAACTGAAATGTTCTGTACAAGGACATTTTAGTGAACTGCCTAATCCCTCCAAGGCGTGGAAAGACTGCAAACTGCTTACTTAATATAATGAACTCCTGTACTGAACAAGTAAACATAAAACAAGTTTATTCTATTGAAAAACTTTGACAGAGTAAATGTGTTGCTCTAGTGAGTGATCTAATGCTATACTTAACAGTATGGGTTCACTCAAAATGACACAAATGTGACTTTATGAGAAGTTCATCATGAAGCATGCACCACATAAGGAATGCCAGCCATAGGCATGGGATGATTTCAGATTCTTACGGTTTGATAACCTTGAGCAGAAATATCATGATATCGATGTTACACTTACAAATTATATCATTTTGAAATATTTTTTGCTAAATAGACGTTTTTTTTCCAACGTTAAAAAAAATGCAGAAATTGTTACAGTAACAAACATTTACTATGCTAAGTGAAAATAAAGTTGTAAATACAATCAAAACTAACTAACTTCAGTGAGCAATTTTTGTTCAACCATATACAAATATATGAATTCTTTCTGATTAAACACATCCCATTTAAACTGAAACATGAATCTTTTTGGTTTGTCATCAATTTCCCTCCTCCAGCCACATCCATGAAGGTTGGCTACAGTCCCATGGATCTAAAATTTCTCAGGCTTATTAAGAGATACATGGAGATAGTCCTTTAACATGCGTGTGTACAATTTTCTTTCTAATCCCCTGAGGCAGCTGTTTCCTTTGCAAAGGAGCTGAAACATGTCATTTAGAAAAGGCTTCCTTCAAACCGAAGGTCATCATTTTTGTCTAGGCCTGATAATTGAGTATTTTTTTTAAATAATTCTATTGAAAAGCAATGTCTGACTTTCATTGGTTAATTTTCATAGATGTTTTCATTTGCAGTATTGCCAGCAGTAAAACACTGCAATAACTCTTACCTAGAGTCAGCTGGGACAGACTCCAGCTCCTCCAGGCGTTGTAATAGGATAATTGGTAGATATTAAATTGATAGTTGGATGTTAGCATATACGTATGTCTTAAAACAGAAATGTAGAAGAAATGAGAAATATGAAGCCTGTGGATAGAATTATTTGTGAAGCATTTAGGGTGCATGGGTCAGATACACCTTTTGATGACAATAACAAGGGTATGCTTGTTGGCCATTTCACTTACCACAGGTATGACATGGGTTACACCGTCACCACTGTCAATGACAGTGCCTGTCAATGTCCTCTCACCAACTTGCCTGGACGTCCAAGAGGCTGCAAGAGCAAGGACGGCCTGTATAGTAGGTAACACACATTGGTATTAATATTAACACGAACTGTGTAAGTAAACACTCAGTATTTTTCTACACAAGAAGAGAGTTAAGTATAGGTTTCTGACCTGCACTGCAATATACAGCCCTGGTACATTGAATGATTCAAACATGATCTCAGCTGTGTATTCTCGATTTTCTGGTGTGTTTAGAGGAGGCTCTGTCTGTAATTTTATAGAAAAACACAACAATTCAAAGTAAGATTGGATATTGTGAGCTTAGTCCCTCAGTCATCTTTGTAAAGGAGTCAAAGTCGAGTTGAGATGAGATGAGTCAACACTCTACTTACCCCTTCACAAAAACAACAACAAACAACAATGCAATCGCTCTGTCATCCTCAAACAAAATAAACTAGTCACCCCTTCTAATGGGAAATCAGGTCACTGTTGTAACTGATGATGTTGGAGATTATGCTTATGTGGGCAAGCTATGCAAACTACACCCACATTTTCATGCTTTCCAGATCATCACTTGGGTCAGTGTGGAACAGAGAGAGCAGAGGATGCTTGCGAAGAAAGAGCCCTCTACGCACAGTCGGACAACAGCACTGATTAAACAAAGAAACGTTTAAAAAATGGATGGGTTCTAAAGATGAACGTTCTTCCATGACTGCTATACCTATTTGAGACTTACCAGTGGAAGTGGATGACCAACAATTTAGACGATGGGACAAACTGATTTCAAGGTTCCTTTGGCATGGCCGAAAGCCAAAAATAAGGCTTACCACACTTCAACTTCCAAAGGAGGCTAGAGGTTTAAGTCTCCCTTGCCTGAGGAACTATTTTAGAGCAGCCCAATAATGCCTCTCCGATATATGTAGCCATTTGGAAAATAATCGAGGTGAATGCGTCAAAGCAATTTCCCATTAAAGCCACAATAGCAGATACGGATTGATGGACAGATTGGGGAGGTTGGGAAACCCGTGGGTATCACACATGTCACATGTTTTCTGGGCTTGCCCGAAATTGAAGGACTTCTGGTCGACTATCCAGACCTCCTTAAATACTGTATTTGATGTGCACATACCCTTATGTTTTGAGACTTTATATTTGGGACATGTTCCCTTCCTGGAAGGGGGCAGAGACAAGAAGTTGTTGCAACTACTCCTGGTGGCCAGGACAAAAACAATTACAAGGAGATGGCTCAGCCCAAAACAACCTACCTTGAACGAATGGATTGGAATAGTCCTAAAAATTTTCAAAATGGAAAAACGTACGTACCAAATTAGACTCCAAAAATTTAAGCTTTATCAAATTTGGAAGAAGTGGATCATATTCATTGCAACCAGGAGAGCAGACTTTATTTAATCTCTGTCCCCTTCTACAGATTTTCATGTATTTGTTTGGAATTTATTGATTTAATCTTCTTTGGCAGCGCTGTTGGATATTTGGATAGACAACTCAATATCAGCTAGGACACTATACTGTACATTTTTGTCAGTAACATGTCTGTCGGGTTAAAAATCGGGCTACATTCATGTGGACTGACCTGGGCATTAGTTGACAGTCATGTTTTCCATGGTCCAAGACATTACGTCAGTCAATAGTAGAGAAGTGTTCTCACCAAGAGGAAATAGTGGTCTTCAGGTTCAGCCCTCAGGTACTTAAAGATGACTTGCTCCATGAAGCGCTCCATTAGGTCCCAGTCTTCTACAATCCCGTGACGTATTGGCCACTGGTAACATCCAATAACAGAAAGATAAAAAAATGAAAACAAGAGGAAAAAAAAAAACCCACTAAAAACAATATTTCCCAAACTTGGTTAATTAAGCACCTATAGTGGAAGAAAATTTAATTGTTGCCTGTTACTATATATCGCTGGCATCAATTGATGGACCAATCTTACAGTATTTAATGGTCATCAATCTTACAGTAATCTTTACAGTATTTGTCGTAAATGGGCATGATGTCATGTTCTGTGTGTGTGTTTTTTTTTTCCTGTGGAGAGTTTAGTTGTGGGTTTTTGGGTTTTATTTTGCCTTTCAATTCTTGTCTTCCTCGCGTCTGCCCTTTTTATTAGCTTGATCCCATCCACCTGTTGTCCGTGTGTTCCCGCCCCGTGTGTCAGCCAATCAGCTTCCCCTGCTTGGCATTCTCCTCCAGCTGTTCCTCGTTGTTGTCATCAGTGTCTTGTCTATATAAGCCATAGGATTGTTCAGCTAATTGTCGGGTCATTGTACATCTTTCCCCCACTGTCTTGCCATCACCCTGCTCAGTGCTAGTGATGGGTTGATGAAGCGTTATGGAGCGTGTTGGCACACTGACACACTTTGTTGATACTGTGTCGCTATTGTGTCATAAAATACTGACACCTGCTGGAGGTTAAAAATCCCTGCAGGCAACCCACTTGGCAAACTGAACTGACCTAGTGCATACCAGGGCCGTCACTAGACCTAATGAATTAGGAATTATGACAGATACTTATAAATTACTAAATATAATGAATGAGCTTATGTCAACTTTAATATACTGTTTTTAGGTAAATATTTATAGTTAAATGCCAATTTGCCCAATGTAATTTAATGGGACTTTTTGGAATAAAAAGTGAGGATTTGTGGGAAAAGGATAATTATTTGGAATAAGAAAAATATGTGAATATGTAGAATAATATGAAATTGGGAAGTATTAAAATAGAAAAACAATTGTTCATCTGAGAAGTGATGAGAGTGCGAACGCTGTTAGGAGTCGAACCGCGGACCCTTCTCACATTGGCCCGGAACATTAACCACCGTACCAAACAGCCTGTTGATGAAACACAGATTAAATTCCAATTGACAACGAATGGGTGTGTCTCCCACTGGGGATGACATAGATAAAATTCTAATTGACAACGAATGGGTGTGTTCTCCACTGGGAATGAATGTTGAATTGGTTTGGAAAATATGGAATTATGGAAAAAATATCTGCCACGTGTGAATTACGGGAATGTAGGGAGTGATAACGCACTCACAAGACAGTGAAGCAACAGTGTGATTGGGCTCGTTTCAGCGGTTGTGTCACGTTGACAGACGCACTTCCTTATAAACAGAGTTTGGCACGTTTTTGCTGTGTCGAAGAAGTTCAATGAGTTCATGTATTGGTCACGTGATTGTTTTGAATCAATATGTGCACCGACGTGGGGGTTGTTCTCTGAGCTCAGCACACACATCGGCGTTGCTCAACCCATCACTACTGCTCAGTCATTCATCCTTCCCGTGTTGCCTCCTGTTCCTTGTGGTCCCCAGTAAATTTGAGTTTGTTTTTAGCGTTTTGGTTGTACTTTGTATTTTTGGTTTCTCTCCCAGCCTCTGTTTGATATTAAACGAGCATTATTTCAGCCTCATGCCTCTCAGTCCTGCATTTTTGGTTCCTCTTTCCTTTCACACCTCCACTCACGATGCCCAGACATGACACATGGGCCAATTACCGTGGTTCTAAAGAGTAACCGATAAAAGTATTCGCCAGTAATTAGCTTTTTTCTTTTTTGAGGGGACTTCGCCAGCAGGCAAAGTCCTGGAGCAGTTTAGGGGTGACTGAAGAGATCACAAAACAAGCTGCTTCCTCGAAGTTAGAGATGAGTCACTTTTTTTTTTTTTTTTTACTTCACAGAGGGGTAGTGACATTATATAAACAACACAGAAAGAAAATGAAGGGAGAGAATGAGACAAGGTAGAGCACTGCGGTAACTCCAGCATACTTAAGCGAATAAAAAAAAAAAATTGTAACGTCGATTGTGTATTGCGTTAAAACAACCATGACAACACAGATTACCATCAACACACATCATTAAAACATATCGTCGTTAATCACTGATAAATAAAGCTGAGAATTTACTCGTCAATTATGCTGTCATCGATACAGTTTTTAGCGTTAGCGCTTCATGCTAATGTGATGCGTTCATATGAGGACAAATGTTTCAAACCCAGACAAAAAAGTCCATAAAAGCATTAAACGTCGATAAGTGCAAATACTGTATGTATCTAAACTATGTGGACTTCCTATTCTATAAAAACTGAGATTTATCAAGAATGATGGGTGTGAAATTACTTCGATATTTTACTTAAGTAAAATGCATGAGCCATTTAGTCATTTATATGCTTACTTTATATGCTATGCTACTTTATATGCTATTTTGATATTTCACTTAATTACAATGTATGATCCATCTAGTCACTTATAATTACAACTTAATCAAATAACTGTCTTCCATTCTAGTGGTTGATATGTCAATTAATTCAAATAAAGAATGAATCTGCCTTTGATATAAATATGATATCAATAAAATGATTAAACGATATAAATGAATTTGATATAAATAACTGTACATTTACTACAAAAATGTTGAACACTGTTAAATTAGTCCCCTTGAAACAGTTGTTAGAATACTGAACAAGAACAGTATTCAGAGCCCTGGTTAGCAGTTTGATTTATATTGATATTGTCTCTAGTCATCCCAAGCTTTAACGAATTTGTACATTTCCCCGGCAAACTGCTCATGTACCCCAGTTGGGAAATACTGCATTGGAGGACCTCATCACCCAATGAGCTGGCCCTACTGCATTGAACAAAATAACATGCACAGAAAACAAACCTTTTTTTTTCTTTTCCTAATGTATATTTTACATTTATATAAAATTATGTACCTTACATTTAAATAAAATAATTTTTAATGTTTTTTGCCAGCTGTTACTTACTACAGACAGTTTTTGTTACAGTAAACTACCTTGCAAATATTCTATCTTGAATTACTGTCAATCTCTATGTGATATGAAACAACTGTAGGGATGGGACAAGATGTCTTACGAGATGGATTCCATGAGAACGAGACAAGAATTTGCAAAATTTGTAAAACACTGTCAAATGATGCCTAATAAATTTTCCAATTCTCTTTCTTTTTCTTTTTACAGGGCA
The DNA here is from genome assembly GCF_059441005.1 of Hippichthys cyanospilos. Classification (NCBI taxonomy): domain Eukaryota; kingdom Metazoa; phylum Chordata; class Actinopteri; order Syngnathiformes; family Syngnathidae; genus Hippichthys; species Hippichthys cyanospilos. The sequence goes on from NC_142373.1 coordinate 5,585,221, forward strand.
GACAAAGAAAAGTATCTATCTAGTGTGCACATGTAAACATAAACTAACATTTCAATGTAAACATAAAAATCTTGTGGCATTCTAATCTTACAAGATCTTGTCTCACAATTCCTAGAAATTGTCCCATTCCTAGAAATTACGGTATGCAAATTGAGGCGACTAAGTCCAATACTGCCCTCGCTGTTGAAAAAAATCCAAGAAACACTCCTATTTTCAGAAAACATAATTATTGTTAGATTACTTTGAAAAGTGACTATTATTTAACCTCTACGGCCTCTGTTGTATTTATTTACATTACAATGAATTTCACAAGTAACACTATATTTGTTTGAAGATATAAAAAAAAACTACACCCTTTGTAATGGGTACAAAATGGTACACTGGGTTTTTTCTTTACTTAATGATTTAATTTATTCTTTGCACTACACACAACATCAAAACAGAAAAACTAAGGGGTTATGAGCGGGAAAAAAAAAGTCATAGTCAAGTACCTTTGTGGAATATGTGGGCTTGTCTACAGCTTCATCTCCAATGTAGAAATCCAAGTCATCTACCCCTTTCATCATTCTCCGCTGAGCTTGGTCTCCAACTTTAGCTGACTCTTTAATGGCAATACCTGACAAATAAAAAAATCACATTGAATTAGATACAGAAGTCTCTTAGTTGTGAAGTTGTAACAATGACTATTAAAATTGTCTGTATACGATACGAATTGAAAATGCACATATATACAACCGTCTAGACAGATACATAAAATGGTAAACAATTCTAAATTTGTGGATTCTTTATGTACAAAAACACTCTTTTCTAAATGGTACATAATAGGCAATGTGGCATGCTGTGCTGATGTGCTCTGAATCTATGGTGCAAAACTCACATGATGGAACGATGAACTGTGGCTCTGTGTTCCCTGCATACCCCAGTTTTGTGTAACTGCAAGAGAAAAAGAATTCAAACCCCAAGATGAAAAGCAAACCTAGTAAGAAAATGTACCTTTATTTAAGTGAAATATCGAAAGTGGTCAGGCTGGCAACAAGAAGTTTACAATACCGTTTTTATTTATGATTCAGATGATTTGTTTACATATTTAAATGCCTACCTACGAATTTAATAATAATATAATAATTTAATAATCAGTGGGCACATGCAAAGATTTTATTTTGCCTATCAGTTGTTTTTAAGTAACTCTTGGTCTAATGTGTTACAAGGCACATGCAACCTAGATGTACTGTACTCCGATCTTTAGAAAGGCCCACAAATCCTGTTGTGAGCCGAGAAAGTTATCAAAGAAGGCCGCTGCCAAATGACTGGGGGAATTCTACTGTAGGCTATATCCTGGTCATGATCATTTCCACCATGAAATATAAATATGATTCCATTTTAGAATTCTATCAGTAACAGAGGTAGCAAAACTCTTCTCACATTTCATCCATCACCCATTAATAAACCAATATAAAAATGCACAAATACTGTCTGGCTGCCTTCAGTAATAAGCTGTTATTTATTAACAATGTCTAGAGTCACTAATAAGAAAGCAATGGATACTCTAACAATGTAGGTGTGCAGGGTGGTTTCCCCTTATCTCTCTTAATTATTTCCATTAAGGATCACAATTTCTAACGTTAACAAAACTAATTTTAAAACTGGCAAAGGTAATCGAAATATCTCTACTTGATTATGATTCAAGATGTATGGGTGTCATTTTAAAACAGCAATCTGGGAATCATTTTCATTCGGCTATTAGGAACAGTACAGTAATATCACTATAACAGATATTTTTTGTCAAAAACAAAAAGACAGGGTCATAAAATATGCAGCAACACACATACTTCAGACCTTCATACCACTGAACAGTCTCAGCTTGCCCACCTCAACCTGCCTCAACAGGCTTGAACTACACAAGTCTAAAAGGGGGTATTTATTGTATAGAACTGATGAACTAAAAACCAACCTAAATTGGTTGAAGTCCTGCGATAAACTACTGTTAATAAATTATTATATTTGACAACTCATGTTCATTTAAGCCAGGCATAGGTCTCAAACTCCAGTCCTTGTGGGATGTCATCCTGCATGTTTCCGATGCTTCTGTTTTAAACACACCTGATTAAAATTATTAGCTTATCAGCAAGCTCTGCAGGAGCTTGAAAATGAGGCGTTTGATTTGACAATCCCGCAAAATATTTTTCAAAGGGTATTTTTAAACATCCATCCAATCATTTTCGATAGCCGCTTATCCTCTCTAGGGTCTTTGGCTTACTGGTGATCTCGGCGTACAGGCAGTCGGCCGGGGATACCCTGAACTGGTTGCCAGCCAATTGCAGGGCACACAGGGACAAACGATGATTCACGCTTACAACCACACCTAAGGGCTATTTTGAGTGATCAATACACCTTAAATCTGCATCATGCATGTTTTTGTAATGTGGGAGGAAAACCCGGAGAGCCCCACGCGGGCTCAGGGAGAACATGCAAACTCCGCACAGAAAGGCCAGAGCGAGCTGGGATTGAAATCGGAACTCTGAACTGTATTTTTAAACACAAAAAACTAACTCAACTTTATTTATATAGCAAACATTGTTGCATAAAAAATCTGTACAAAGATCAAAAACAAGTATTAATCTTAACTTCTGCGGTCTGCGTTGGAGGCAGGTGTTTCTTTTATTTTATTTATTTATTTTTGCATTTTGATGAGTGCCTTACTTCAAGCCTCTCGATGAAAACGATCCAAATCTAAGATTGCATACCCTGCAAAATCGGTCACTAGTCCAGAATATTAATAATGTGACAAATTCTTAATCTGACATGAACTATCCAACAATGTACGGAGCGACATGTAAAATGACGCAAACGGGTCTTTTTTTTGGTATCGTGTGGAAAACGCTATCCATATTTCATAGGCCGAAACTTTGAGCAATCCATCCATTTGCTATCGCAGCTAATTCTCGATAGTTCGCTGTGCCTATCCCAGTAGTCTTCAGACAAACGTTACAAAAAAAAAAAAAAACACGACGCAATGAATAACCATTTATGGTCTAAACAGTGCACAGTAACAATGTTCCTACATGAGGAAGTGTCCACTAGCGCAACTCCAGCACTGCGCATGCTCGGATGTCAGCAAGGCAGTTAGGCACGGCCAGTATTTTAGGGAAGGAAGAACAGCTATGTTTTGTATTCTATTGGATCAAAGAGTTTGCGTCCAATTGAAAAAACATAACAAAAGAAGACGTGTAAAATACATAAAGAACGAAACGGGTGTGACATAACAATTTCCTGTTAGGCGTGAGTGAAATCTAGTCGAGCAGGAATAAACTGTCGTGAATCGCCAGACTCGCGTGTGCAACCAAGCATGTATTGTACACACGAGAGCCCACTGAGCAGACTAAAATATTAAATTAATATTACATTTCAAAACCTTTACCCTCAGCTTTTAGCTTGTCGGCTAACCAAAAGCACAATAAGACACGCCCCGTTGACGGCGTAGTTCCTTTGCACTAGGTAACTAACACCCGGGCCCTCTTCAGCACCAGATTTACCCTGTACCGCAGTCCACGACACAAGCCGGGAGCCGTCCAGCCATCTTTCCTCGAGTTTCTGGTGTGTAGAAAAGGTTAGATGATGTCTACAGGCTATGTCAGCAGAAGGATCCGACCGGCGAACTGTACAGAGTTAGCAAACCCCGAGCCCAACCCATACAGTGGCGTTTCCACTTTCCACTTCCGTACTCGGATTCTGTTGGCAAGATGGCGGAGGTAGACGCAAGGCATCACCGTGACGCTCTCAATCACTACGAAACGAAAGCGCCACTTTAGGGGGAATTGTGGAATTTAAAAAAGTGTATTATTTTAATTTTTAAATAACATATTTGGTTACTGTTTTCTTTCTATTATAACATACTTTGCTGTACTCATTACATACCAGCTCGTGGCAGCATTTCCCTTCCCATCGTGAAACCAAACGAAAGAAGAAGTGAAACATCGTCAGTCTGTGGACAAGCCAGCATTCAAGCGTTCCAGTTTCATAAATATCGACAAGACATGGCACATTTTCGTGGCCAGATACGGGGGCCACACTGGGGCGCTAAAAGGGATAACATACTAATAGATTTCTGGAAAAGGCACGAATGTTTATTTAATTCCTCGTTGGAGTCTTTCTACGATAGGGACATGAAGACAAAGCTGTGGTCTGAGTGCGCCTTGTTGATCGGGAAATCTGGTATGAGTGGTTACACGGTTTAAAATAATTTAATGTTAGTTTTGTCCTAATTAACGTATAGACAAAATATCCAATTAGTGTTTGTTTTGTAGGTCCAAGGCATTTTTGGGAACTGTTAGAACATACTGCATGGGAATAAGATTACGTTTAGAACTACAGTGTTATGAAATCGTACATTCGTGAAATTGCCCTATAACAAACAGCACTGTATAATGGAAAGCTTGTCTTGTTTACCTCTATATCATAAAAATTACTCTGTGTCATTAACCACATTTTGACTTCACTGTGTCTTTGCACTTACTCGCTCCAGTAAGTGATGTTGTGAGAAGATCAAGGTCTCTGCGGACTCAGTATGGAAGGGTGTTATGGCACCCAGAGAGGGTCAATACTTTTCAACAAAGGATGCTGAGAGAGAAACTGGACTTTCTGAGACCTTACATTGTTCGAAGACGTGGCGATTCCTATCCGGTAAGTCAAAACTAATGCATCCTTTTGTCATTTAAATTAATACTACTGTGATCTTCCAAACAACTTTGTTATAGGAAGACAAGTCTGATGATCATGAGGGCGATGAGAGAGAGACCGAGACTGAGGAGATGAATGATCATGAGACAGGTACGAGTACATTTGGGAGCCCACTGGATGATGAGACTGAGCAAGATCCAAGTGAGGAATTTGCATCTGAGGCATCCATCTCAAACACTTCTTCCTACTGTGCAAATGCACAACCTCATATGGCGGAGACTATGTCCTTGGGTTTTGAACCTCATGATGACAAAAGCTCACCTGATGCGGTGGATCAATTAAGAGCAAATTTAACAAACCGTGATGTATTAAACCAATTTGTCAACGTCATGCTGGCAGACATGTGTCAGATAAAGGACAACATGGTGCTTATCCGACTTCGACGAGATATCACTGACCTGGTGTTCAAAGCAGTGGAGGAGGACATGCATAGATGTAATCCAGTGCCTGTTACGCACCCAGGAGAAAATGCACAGCTACCGAGCTCTTCCAGGCCTCCACTGTGCGTGCAGAGGGTTTTTAAGAGAAAGAGAAGGGGACCTATAAAGTACATGAGAAGGTTTTGCAGGAACCAAGCAGATCAAGCACTGGAGGAGATGACTGGAATTATCCCTCAGGCTATGAGTCAGTCTTCGGAGATCAAATTAGAAATAGACCCACATGTGGTTAAAACGGAGGATGAGACACTTACTGTTCTGTGACTTTCTCAACAGCATGCTTGAATCACTGTTATTCATCAATTCACTTTATGATGATTGTGCATAATACAGATCAAAAGCTCCAGTGACGTGTTGAAGAAAATTGAACTGTTTTCAGAAGTTAGCTTGATTGGAGATGGCTTCTTTTATATTGGTTGATGGCACGCCAGTGCAGGAGCAAACAAGGTTACCGATTTGCCATAGACAAATATATTTATGAAACATATAAAAACCAGCTGTCAAAAAATCCAACATCAGAAGCCAAAGAACATTCATATCATTCGATGACAGCAATCTGAAAGTATCCCTTCATTAAAGAATATATTTCTGTGGTTAATAAAATGTTCCCTTTCATAAATAATCCGCTTGCTATTCTAAGTAACGAGGTTGTTACCACTTCCATTTGTGGAAATATTTGTATCAATATCTATTAACACAATGATTCCTATGATGATTGTCATAGATTCCTCTTGTACACTTATATCAAACCTTTTGTAAACTGCCCTATCTCAGATGTTGTACTCATGAGTAAAAAAAAAGCCTTAATGATGAGATGGCTTGCTGATTCTTTCAAAATTTTATTAAACATAAGTTGATTTTCTAAACCAGTTCTCCAGCGGCTCTGTGGGTGAGTGGTTAGCACTACTGCCTCACAGTTCAGCGTCCTGAGTTCAATTCCAGCTGGCTCAGGCCTTCTCTTGAGAAGTTTACATGTTCTCCCTGAGCCCATGTGGGTGTTCTCCAGGCGCTCCGGCATCCTCCCACATTCCAAAAGCATGCATGACAAGTGTGCTGGAAGTGGTCCTTAGGTGTGATTGGTTGTGCCCTGCGATTGGCTGGCAACCAATTTAGCTACCCAAAGACAGCTGGGATTAGCAAAAGCAAGCCAGCAACCCTGGCCATATAGGCACCAGCCCACTCAGGATCTGCACACCAATAGAAAGGACATTTTTCTAGTTTATTATTGGTCATAACAGAGTCACGGTTCGTATTGTAATTCAACATGGGATGCGAATCTGTTCCCTCTGCTCGTGTGCGCTATTGCACACTGTTCGCACGTTCTCAGCGCACAAAAACATGTATGCTGTGCATTAAACAAAATTCAATATAAACATATTAAATGAGATCAAATATCTTATCTGATTAATTAGAACAATGATGTTGTTTTCTGTACCATTTTGCATTGTGATGGCAAGTGACAAGTGTCCAGCTGATAAGTTTCGATACGATACGATAAGTTTCACTCAGACTATTCATCCAATCAAAGGCATTGACAGAAACGTTGCCTGCATATACATCCCGTGCAGGTTAGCTAGCTAACAACAGTGCGGAATTAAGAGACGCAAATGCTTCGCGAAACGAACGAGCAACACATCCACTTACCAAGCCAAAGTAAAAACGAAACGTGCTTCTTTTAAGACTGAATGGCTATGTGAAGGGAATCATATATTAGGTTGTTATCATTATGAGCTTAGTTCATTGTTACCCATTTATGCAATCCTAGTTCATCTTGACCCTGTCCTTAGATAGAACTGTTGACGCACGAAAGTGTGAGCCGGGACCTTGGCCCAGCTGCCGGTGGCGCCCGGCTGGCTCTTTTGTTGTGTCTTGTAATCTGCTATGCTTCTATTCAATAAAAGCCAGGGGGGAACGGCTGGGCAGTGGAAAACTAGCGTTGGAAGACCCACGAGTTACATTTGCCCAAGCTTTTTTCCCTATGCCGGCATAGAAAAGTCAATCTTGGCTGGTCTGAGTTACTCTTTTTGCTGTTTAAGCAGCTAGGCTTGTCCTAGTCTTCTTTTCTGAGATTTCTCTGACAGGCTATCGGAATATATGCTAATAGAAGAACAAGTGGTCAAAGTGTGTGATTTTTTTTTTCTTTTTCACAACTCGTAAACGGACTCATATAGCTCATTTCTACCTTTGGTACTCAAAGCGTTTTACACTAACTAGTCATTTACCACTTAAGTAAAGTTGGCAAGATATTGGCAGATTCGGACTTTCGCGATCAATGGGGCGGCATGGCTTAGTGGTAGAGTGGTCGTCTCCCAGCCGAAAGGCCGTGGGTTCGATCCCCCGACCATCAAGACCATGTCTAAGTGTCCTTGAGCAAGACACTGAACCCCCAGTTGCTCCTGATGCTGCGTCATCAGTAGGTAAATGACTAGTTCGTGTAAAGTGCTTTGAGTACCTGAGGTAGAAAAGGGCTATATAAGTGAAAGTCCATTTACCATCAATACCTCTCTGACAAAACGTCGTCGAAACACCAAAGTCGCCTTTATGCCTCGTTCATAACACGGACTACCAGCTACAATGTCAAAAAAGACATTTGTAAAATATTTAAACCGTTTCTTTCAGTGAAAAGACGCAATTGATCTCTATGAGCAGCAGAGGCTGGGCGAGTGCGCAAGTTACTACACGAGGAGGGAAAAAAAACCCAATAACGACACAATTTGTAAATATGAAATCAACGAACACATCAAAGACATTAACATAATCATATTGGGACAGTGCTTTTGGATAAAAAAAAAAGCATTTGTTTAATTTTGGACAAGGTTTGTTCTTAAAAATCATTAATAAACTGAATACGTATTCATCTATAGCTCCAATATTGTTTAATATAAGGAGTCCAAAATCACTGGGCACGTTCATGACATTTTCATGATCACACTACAACACTCGTTTTTTAAATAAATTATTTTGATATATTTTGGGGATTTATTTTAAATGCTTGTTAATCATTTATATCCTCAAAATGAATCACTGTCTCCCCTTTTTGAGTTGGGGTAAACACTCCTAAATCACTACAACTATCAATGAAGTACTCCCAATTATGCTACAACTGCTGGTTTTCTAATAAATTCCTTTGCCTTATTTTAAGGATTTTTTAAAAATGCATATTGACCATAATTTACTAATATACTGATCAATAGCTCTGCTGTTGATTGAGTTAGGTACTCCAAAATCACCACACACAACAGTGACACCCCTCCCCTTATGCTACATTCTTTGGTTTTCAAATAAATCCCTCTGCCTAATTTTAAGGATTTTTTTTTTAATGATTACTGATCAATATTTACCAATATATTGATCAATAGCTCTGAGTTTGGTTGGGTTAGGGACCCCAAAATCACCACACACATCAATGACTTCCCTCTCCTTATGCTACATCCTCTGGTTTTCAAATACATCCCTCTGCCTAATTTTAAGGATTTTGTTTATGATTATTGATCAATAATTACCCATATATTGATTAATAGCTCTGCCGTTGGTTGAGTTAGAGACTCCAAAATCCCCAAACACATCAGTGACATTCCTCCCTTCATGCTACATTCCCTGGTTTTCAAATAAGTCCCTCTGCCTAATTTTAAGGATTTTTTTTATGTTTATTGATCAATCGCTCTGCTGTTGGTTGGGTTAGGGACTCCAAAATAAACACACACATCAGTGGCATCCCTACCCTTAGCCTACATTCTCTGGTTTTCCAATAAATCCCTTTGCCAAATTTTAAGGATTTTTTTAATGAATATTGATCAATATATACACATATATTGATCAATAGCTCTGCTGTTGGTTGGGTTAGAGACTCCAAAATCACCACACACATCAGTGAAATCGCTCCCATTATGCTACATTGACTGGTTTTCCAGTTAATCCCTTTGCCTAATTTTAAGGATTTTTTTTTAATGATTATTGATCAATATTTACACATACAGTGGGCCCCCGTGTTACGAACTTAATCCGTTCAGCAGCTACGCTCGTAACTCGAACTGCTCGTATGACGAGCAATCCAAACCTATGTTAATTCATGAATGCGTGCAACGCGTGCAAAAACCTTAGGTAAAAACATCACGACTTTATACACATATTAAAAATGAGTAACATAACCTACTGTACAGTTAAATTAAATAACTTAAATATACAAAGGAAAAATGACATTTACCTTTGGGGCGACGTGACTTGAGCTGGGTGGAGGCGGAGGGGAGCAGAGACCAACCCGCAGAATTTATTGATTTATTTTCTTAAACGGGAACTTTTCTCAAAACTAGAACATATCACCGGCGATTTCCTTCTCTTTAATCCATAATAGAAGAAGCCTCTCAATTTTGTTGTCGATCGAGGTCTGTCCCCCGGCAAGGAAAGTCTTGCCCTTAGAAGATTGCCGAGCGGTTACGGCCATACTCACGAGCCATGCGTGTGCCTCCTTCGTATTTTTTTTTTTATTATCTCCTGCTTGGTTTCTATTGTCATCATCCTCTTACTTCTTCCTTTACCGCCATTAGCAATTTTAGAAGCCGTGTCTAACAGATAAAGTTTGCAAAGTCTTAACAACATTCCTTCCGTTTTTGACTTATTTTCTCACCTTCCTTCCGTCCCGACCAGCTGTGCCATCAAGCTAGATGAAGGCGTTCGACCAATAGCATATCGGCATCTCCGTGACTGACACCGTGACTGAAACAGTGACTGTGACATTGTAAGAGCAATAGCATATTAGCGTTACCGTGTCATGCATAAGCAGATGCTTTTGTTAATGAAGTAAAGCGAGGTCAATTGTACGTACACATTGACTGGCAACGCGTGGCGAATTCATAGTTAAAATCATCAGTAATTTACACCCATATCAAAATTTAGTACCATATTCACTGTACAGTTAATATAACAAGCATGGATAAACAAAGGATGAATGACGTTTTCCTCTGTTGCGACGTGACTTGAGCTGAGTGGAGACGGAGGTGAGCAGAGACCAACCCGCAGAATGTATTTATTTATTTTCTTAAACAAGAACTTTTCTCAAACTAAAACATATCACCGGCGAGTTCCTTCTCTTTAATCCATTATAGAAGAAGCCTCTCCATTTTGTTGTCGAGCGAGGTCCGTCCCCCGGCAAGGAAAGTCTTGCCCTTAGAAGATTGCCGAGCGGTTACGGCCATACTCACGAGCAAGGTTAACCATGCGTGCGCCTCCTTTGTATTTTTTAAGCCATGTCTAACAGATAAAGTTTGCAAAGTCTTAACAACATTCCTTCCTTCCGTTTTTCACTCATTTTCTCTCCTTCCTTCCGTCCCGACCAGCTGTGCCATCAAGCTAGATAAAGGCGTTCAGCCAATAGCATATCGGCATTTCTGTGATTGACGTGACGCCGGCCAATAGCATCTCCGTGACTGACTCCGTGACTGACACCGTGACTGAGACAGTGACTGTGACATTGTAAGAGCAATATCGGTCTTCGTTACCGTGACAAGCTTTAACTACTGATTTTGATGACGTGGCAAGGCGAAAATATATGAACAAATACAATGGCCGGCATGTCAGATTGCTCGTAACAAGCTTTAACTACTGATTTTGATGACGTGGCAAGGCGAAAATACATGAACAAATACAATGGCCGGCATTTCCGATTGCTCGTAAGGCGAATGGTCTGTGCGTAAGTGGGGGACAAAAAACTCCGCGCACCAGGCTCGTAAGTCGAAATGTTCGCCCCTCCCCTTATGCTACATTTTCTGGTTTTCAAATAAAACCCTCTGCATAATTTTAAGGATTTTTTATGATTACTGATCAATATTTTCCAATATATTGATCAATAGCTCTGCTGTTGGTTGGGTTAGGGACTCCAAAATCACCACACAATTCGGTGACATCCCTCCCCTTATGCTACATTCTTTGGTTTTCAAATAAATCCCTCTACCTAATTTTAAGGATTTTTTTAATGATTATTGATCAATAATTACCCATATATTGATCAATAGCTTTGCTGTTGGTTGAGTTAGAAACTCCAAAATCACCACACACATCAGTGACATCCCTCCCCTTATGCTACATTCTCTGGTTTTCAAATAAATCCCTTTGCCTAATTTTAATGATTTTTTTATGCGTATTGATCAATAATTACCCATATATTGATCAATAGCTCGGCTGTTTGTTGGGTTAGAGACTCCAAAATCACCGCGCACATCAGTGACATTCCTCCCTTCATGCTACATCCTCTGGTTTTCTAATGAACCCCTTTGATTAATTTTAAGGATTTTTTTCTGACTATTGATCAATGTTTACCAAAACCAGAGAAGGTAGCATAAGCGGAAGGATGTCACTGAAGTGTGTGTTGATTTTGGAGTCTCTAACCCAACCAACAGCAGAGCTATTGATCAATATATGGGTAAATATTGATCACTAATGATAAAAAAGTCCTTAAAAATTGGCAAAGGAATTTATTTGAAAAACAGAGAATGTAGCAAAAGCGGAAGGATGTCACTGAAGTGTGTGTTGATTTTGGAGTCTCTAACCCAACCAACAGCCGAGCTATTGATCAATATATGGGTAAATATTGATCAATAATCATAAATAAATCATTAAAATTAGGCAGAAGGACTTATTTGAAAACCAGGGAATGTAGCACAAGGGGAGGAATGCCACTGATGTGTCTGTTGATTTTGGAGTCTCTAACCCAATCAACAGCAGAGCTATTGATCAATATATGTGTAAATATTGATCAATAATCATAAATAAAATCCTTAAAACTAGGCAGAGGGATTTATTCGAAAACCAGAGGATGTAGCATAAGGGTAGGGATGTCACTGATGTGTGGGGTGACTTTGGAGTCTTTAACCCAACCAAACTCAGAGCTATTGATCAATATATGTGTAAATATTGATCAATAATTGTAAAAAAATCCTTAAAATAAGGCAAAGGGATTGATTTGATAACCAGAGAATTAGCCTAAGGGTAGGGATGCCACTGATGTTTGTGGTGATTTTGGAGTCCCTAACCCAACCAACAGCAGAGAAATTGATCAATATATGGGTAATTATTGATCAATAATCATAAAAAAAAATCCTTAAAATTAGGCAGAGGAATTTATTTGAAAACCAGAGGATGTTGCATAAGGAGAGGGATGTCATTGATATGTGTGGTGATTTTGGGGTCCCTAACTCAACCAAACTCAGAGCTATTGATCAATATATTGGTAAATATTGATCAGTAATCATAAAAAAAAACTTAAAATTTGGCAGAGGAATTTATTTGAAAACCAAAGAATGTAGCGTAAGGGGAGGGGTGTCACTGTTGTGTGTGGTGATTTAGGAGTCTCTAACTCAACCAACAGCAGAGCTATTAATCAATATATTGGTAAATTATGGTCAATATGCATTTAAAAAAATCCTTAAAATAAGGCAAAGGAATTTATTAGAAAACCAGCAGTTGTAGCATAATTGGAAGTACTTCATTGATGGTTGTAGTGATTTAGGAGTGTTTACCCCAACTCAAAAAGGGGAGCCAGTGATTCATTTTGAGGGTATAAATGATTAACAAGCATTTCAAATAAATCCCCAAAATTTATCAAAATAATTTACTTAAAAAACGAGTTTTGTAGTGTGATCATGAAAATGTCATGAATGTGCCCAGTGATTTTGGACTCCTTATATTAAACAATATTGGAGCTATAGATGAATATTCAGTTTATTAATGATTTTTAAGTACAAAAATTGTCCAAAATTAAACAAACACTTTTTTATCCAAAAGCACTGTCCCAATATTATTATGTCAATGTCTTTGATGTGTTCGTTGAATTCATAATCACGAATTGTGGCGTTATTGTTTTTTTTTTCCCCTCTTCATCTAGTAATTTGCAGACGGTCCTTTGCGCACTCGCCCAGCCTCTGCTGCTCATAGAGATCAATTGCATCTTTTCACCGAAAAAAACGGTTTAAATATTTTACAAATGTCTTTTTTTGACATTGTAGCTGGTAGTCCGTGTTATGAACGAGGCATAAAGGCGACTTTGGTGTTTCGACGACGTTTTGTCTGAGAGGTATTGATCGCGAAAGTCCGAATCTGCCAACTTTACCTAAGTTCATTTACCTACCCATGACGCAGCATCAGTAGCAACTAGGGGTTCAGTGTCTTGCTCAAGGACACTTAGACATGGTCTTGATGGTGAGGGGATCGAACCCGTGGCCTTTCGGCTGGGATACGATTACTCTACCACCAAGCCATGACGCCACCGCTTGCGGCTTGTTTATTTCCATGGTGACTTGTGCAATATAGATTACACTGTCCTGTTTAAAACACTTATTGCTCAAGATAAAATAATAATAACAAACATATTGAAAAGGAACAAAAATAGTTGTGATTTGTGTGGCAACATTGTGCGTGTTGAGACTTCTGGCTCAATTAAAATAAATGAAAATCCATAGGTCTATGTTTTTGACTAAAAATAATGATCAATTTATTTTCACAGTAGTCCCAAAGCTCTTCAAACAAAGTAGGCCTCCTTCAAATAATAGGGAAACATTACGGTACAAAAACCGTGTGCTCTTATCTGCAATCAGCTATTCGATTGTTTGCCCTGCTCTTCAAGCCAAGACAGAACAAGGCAACCAATGTGGAGTACTTCATCTAAAATTGCGGTCACTCTTGGGTCAATGTCCGGATTGGAAAGTGCGGAAACAACTGCTAACAACTTCATTAATTTGGGACTTTGGGCCCGCCCACTAATTTTAACGGCCGAGTTTGACAGATACAATATAGTCATAAAATAATGCAACAGTGGACATGGAATAATTAATTTGAGAAATATTTATACTTTTTTTGACATAATCATGTGTAATTTACGATACATTTAATGAAACTGTTTTATTTAATTCCATATTCATTTAATTAAACATTAAATTCATAACATTTAATGAATGACAAATTGATTGAATTCATTTAAATGATACTTTTAAATAATAAGGCAGAGGTTTTATATAGTGCTTTTCATGACATGCAAAGACGCTTTTACGTTGTGTCCACAGCTGCCCTGGGCCAGGCTGACAGAGGCGAGGTTGCAATATTGCGGCTAGCCACTGGAGGCAAGGTAAGTGAAATGTCTTGCCCAACAACACGTGACTCGACTGAGAATGAATCAGAGATCGATTCCACCACGTCCGCAGCGCTCCGTTCCGCCACGATCCGCCATGGTCCTTCAACTTTACGCAAGACTTGAAAATGCTGGTCCGCCGCGTCATTTCCACAGTTCAGCAAAGACTAAACAGGAAAAGAATGTGGTCTACATCCGGTTACAAAAGCAAAATTGTGTTCTCTTTGCTATTGATTGAATGAAGTCAAAAGCGAGTGCAAGCTTCTACTTGTCTGTGCCATTGCCATCGAGACCCAGAAGCAAACGCTATATTATTGTTTGAGTCGCGATTCAATTAATTCACTTCAAGTCAAAACGAACGTTGTATGTACGTAACCACACATTGTAAATGAAGCATGTGTAACATATTAAGTATGTATTGTGTTTTCATTTATTCACATTGTTTCCTGTTTTCCATTAATGTGTTAGCGCGTTTGAGAAGCCTTTTTTAGGCTTATGCAATGAAGTGTTCCAAGCAAACTTAACACAAATGACTGAGTTGATGATCCCCACGCATGTGTAGTTTGACTTCCGAAGGAATGTTAGGAATGGACGAGAGGAGATGGACGTGCTAGAATTGCCCCGTCGCCGACCCTTCGGTTACCAGACCAGTGGTTCCAAACCGGTCGCCACAGCAAAACCTCGGGTGTGGGAGGAATTCGGTGAGGCCATGGAAAGCGACTTCCGCACGGTTTCGAAGAAATTCTGGTCCACCATCCGGCGTCTCAGATGGGGTAAGCAGTGTACCATTGACACTGTGTACATGGAGATGGGGCACTGCTCACCTCAACTTGGGACGTTGTGAATCGGTGGGCAGAATACTTCAATCTCCTCAATATCTCAATACTCCTCAATCCCACCGACACGTCTTCCTCTGAGGAAGCAGAGTCTTCGGGCACCGAGGTGAGCTCTCCCATCTTTGGGGCTGAAGTCACTGAGGTGGTCAAAAAACTCCTTGGTGGGGTGGATGAGATACGCCCGGAGTTCCTGAAGGCTCTGGATGTTGTAGGGCTGTCTTGGCTGACACGCCTCTGCAACATCGCGTAGACGTCGGGGACAGTGCCCCTGGATTGGCAAACTGGGGCGGTGGTCCCCCTTTATAAGAAGGGGGACGGGAGGGTGTGGTTGAACTACAGGGGAATCACACTCCTCAGCCTCCTCGGTAAGGTCTATTCAGGGGTGCTGGAGAGGAGGGTCCGTCGAGAGGTCGAGTCTCAGATTCAGGAGGAGCAGTGTGGTTTTCGTCCTGGCCGTGGAACAGTGGACCAGCTCTACACCCTCGGCAGGGTCCTCGAAGGTGCATGGGAGTTTGCCCAACCAGTCTATATGTGCTTTGTGGACTTAGAGAAGGCATTCGACCGTGTTCCTTGGAGATATTTGTGGGGGGTGCTTTGGGAGTATGGGGTACCGGACGCCCTGATACGGGCTGTTCGGTCCCTGTACGACCGATGTCAGAGCTTGGTACGCATTTCCAGCAGTAAGTCGAATTTGTTTGCAGTGAGGGTTGGACTCCGTCAAGGCTGCCCTTTTTCACCGATTCTGTCCATTACCTTAATGGACAGAATTTCTAGCGTTGAGGGGGTCCGGTTTGGGAGTCTCAGCATTGTATCTTTGCTTTTTGCGGATGATGTGGTGCTGTTGGCTTCTTCAAGCCGTGACCTCCAACTCTCACTGGAGCGGTTCGCAACCGACTGTGAAGCTGCTGGGATGAAGATCAGCACCTCCAAATCTGAGACCAAGGTCCTCAGTTGGAAAAGGGTGGAATGCCCTCTCTGGGTTGGGGATGAGGTCCTGCCCCAAGTGGAGGAGTTCAAGTGTCTCGGGGTCTTGTTCGCGAGTGAGGTGCAGCGTCTGCTGTCATGCGGGCTCTGCACCGGTCTGTCGTGGTGAAGAGAGCGCTGAGTTGAAAGGCGAAGCTCTCTGTTTACCACTCGATCTACGTTCCTGCCCTCACCTATGGCCATGACCTGTGGGTCGTGACCGAAAGAACAAGATCGCGGATAGAAGCGACCGAAATGAGTTTCCTCCGCAGGGTGTTGGACAAAATAAAAGAAAAATGAAAGCAATTCAAAATGACTTAAAATCCGGCATGAATGACACAGCAAGCTACATATACACAGCTATGCAACAATGCTCATCCACTTTGTAACACTAAAATCAAGATCTCTGCAGGGTTAGCTTGAAGAACTATTTGTTTCAGAACTGGTTAGTAACATCACTGTCACGGGAGAAGGAGAGAGGACCCAAGAGCACGCATGAGCTGGTAAGAGCAATGAGAGAGCATTTATTGAACGGAATATTCAGGCAGTAGTGGGAGCTGACGGGAGCGTGGCATAGAGTTCTGAGAGGGTCCTTAGTAAGGGAAGCTGAGATTTGGCAGGCAGCCGGGCGAAGGAAGGTGGGCGGGAAGGGGGCTTGGGCGGATTGGTTAAAACAGCAGGCTAGCGGGTGGTCAGAGGCAGGCAGGGTCGAAGTACCAAAGGTCCAGACAAATCGGCAGGCAATCAGGTGGTCAAGGACGAACGGGGTCGGAGGACAGGAAGGCAGGCAGGACGAATTGCTGGAAAGCTCGGCGTGGCGCATTGAGACGATCTGGCGGGTTGTGGAAGGAAGTGACCGGGCTTTATACTGAGCGGGTGAGTGGTTGCAGGTGTTAGTGTTCGAGGCTGATTAGCAGGAGGGCGGAGCAGGTGTGGTGAAACTGGAAGTGAGGTGGCTGAACTGGTGAACTGTGACAATCACATCCATTGTGTCCTGCAGCGGGACTCCAATGCTCAGGTGGGCAATGACAGTGAGACCTGGAGGAGTGTGATTATGAGAGCCATCCCTCCCCAATCTGAACCTGAGTGGTGTCCTTGTGACTTGACCTATGTCCTCGCTATAGGTTTTCCAGAACGAGCACCATTTTCAAAGACAAGAGTGTCTACATGTGCACTTGACACCAGGACACCATAGGCCAGGGGTGCCCAAGTCTGGTCCCTGAGAGCCCCATTCCAGCTTGTTTTCCATGTAACCCTTATACGGTACACCTGAATCAAGTAACCATGATTGTTATCAGACTTTTCTGATGCTTGCTTATTAGCTGAATGTTACATGGGTTACATGGAAAACAGGCTGCGAGATAGGGGCTCTCGAGGAACGGACTTGGACCTAGGTATTGTCATCGGATTTGCAGCCGCATGTTCTGGACACTAGTAAGAAATGGGCAGAGCTGTCAACTAATCACCACCTTGGCGATGTGTTGGCTTCGATGGTGGCAGTTCCATTGGACCATGTTCCGTACCTTTGTTCTTGAGGCAGCTGATTGGCTGATAATGAGTTCTCGCAGGCCTTTTTCGCCTGCGGGACTCCGGAGGCAACCAAACCACCAGCGAGCCAAACGGAACACGCCTTTGGCGGTCGCTGAGACTAAAACCCAGGTGTGGGAGGACTTGGGTGAGTCCATGGTAAACTATTTACGAACGACTTTGAGGAAATTCTCTTCCATTATCTAGCGTCTCTGTAGTGGGAAGCAGTGTGTTATCAACAATGTTTATTGTAGGGATGGCGACCTGCTGACCTCACATCAAAATACTGTGAGGCGGTGGGCATAAGATTTAGAAGACCTCCTCAAGTCCACAAACACACCATCCTCAGAGGAAGCAGAGTTTGAATACTCTGTCAGCCTCAGTTGGAAAGGGTTGGAGGGCCATCTCTGGCCCCAGGATGAGGTCCTGATCCAAGTGGAGGAAATAAAGTATCATGAATCTTGTGAGGGCAGGATGGACAGGGGGATCGGTGCACCATCTGCTGTGATTCTACTCTGTATAATTCTGTTAAGTCCTTTCCCCTCCTGTGTTGTCTGCCTTTAAAAGGCAGCTGCTGTGTGCAGTGGGAGCCTCCTCTCATTGGGTATCATATGTGATTCTTCCTTAGCTGGAGCAGCCAATTACATTCATGCTACTATTGTCCACTTCCTACTTTTTTTGTACTTTGTCTTGTTTTTTGTTTCTTCCCATCCTGTTCAGTTTTTGATGAAATCATCTTTTTGAGCCTCAACCCTATCAGTCCCTGCATTTCTTGGTTCCACCTTTCCCATGCTCCTCAGCACTATGCCTCACGAGCATGACAATAATTTAGAGAAAAGAAATTTAGGTATAAAATTCCAAATTGAGGTTGGGTTTTGGATGAAGTGCTTAAGCCAATTTATGTCGAAAGTGTTATTTAAAGTGGAAAAGTAAGAATTTAAGGACACCTTTATCATAGGAGTTCATTATTACTGATTTTTTTAATGCAGTGGTTTTTGTTTCTCCATATTAAGTTTTATAACAATTTGTCAATATCTTTACAGACGTTTTAATTAACATGAAGAGAAAAAATGCATATGTAAGACGAGATGGTCCTTCTGCTTTGGTTAGCAAAATTCTCCCTTTCAATGACAAATCTCAAGCCATCGCTCCAAAATTTTCTTGTTTAAGTAGATTAAAGTTCAGATTGCACCTGGCTTCTCTATCTTTGGTAATGACAAGTCTTAAGTAAGATACTGCATGGTGTCTTTTATGGGTACATTATGAATGGAAGGGATGTCACTGTTGAGAGCAACTAATTCAGATGTTTTTATGTTCAGAGAAAGTCCAGATGTGAAAGAGAGTATTTATCAGATTAATTGCTAAAAGTATCTGTGAAAGATCTTTCAAGATCTCTACCTGCTATTGAAATACCTTTTAATGGAATAAGCTTTAAAGTCAGTGAGGAGCTTAGTGCTGAGCAAAAAAAAGAAAGCGATATGGGGTATCGTTTGAGGTAGAAACGGGGAAGCAGTGCCAACATGCAATCTGATTGAGCAATTCCCATTTGAATACAGACGCTCCCCAACTTACGAACGAGATACGTTCCGAACGATCGTTTGTAAGGTGAATTTGTTTGTAAGTTGATTCAGTGCTATATTTTGTATGGAATTTATGTTTAAGGCTTATTTAAGTATGTTTAAGGCTTATATAAGTATGTTTAAGGCTTGTATAAGTAACCTGTATTGGTTTGTACTGAAAATTAAATATTTAATAAAATAATAGGCTCTATAAAAATATGTACATGTACAACTGGAGAGAAAACTACATATGTTAGAGAGAGAGAGAGAGAAGAGAGAAAGAGACAGACACACACACACACACACACACAGTATGTACATGTACGTAATAAGATTAATAAAATGAAGTTTAACTTACTTTTGGAAGATGTACTCGAAGGCTTAAGAAGTTGAGGGTCCAGGAGAAGAAGATGAGGGTTGACGAGTATCTTCCTTGGAGGGTGTAGTAGAAACTGTCAGAAAGAAGCAATCTAATGACGATTGCAGTTTTCTTCTTTTTCTCATCGTAAATGATGCGGTAGCACTGTATCCAATCCAATCCAACTTTATTTGTTAGGCACTTTTAAACAACCACATCTGACCAAAGTGCTGTACAAAAAAATAAAAACATTGTAACAACAGACACAATAGCTCGAAGACATAAAACGCTAAATCTGATAAGACAAATGAGTAAGGGTCAATTGGTGTCCATCGGCAACAGATTATGATGTCTATGGCATCATTCATTTGATTTGCAACCTTTGTGCAATGTTCAATATTTGGGTTTTGCTGCTCGAAGGGTGCGATGGCTTTATCTATGAACGAAAACACCTCGACCAAGAGTTTTGTCTCAAATTTCTTCATGGGGACAGGCGTTTCGTCGTCGTCCTCCTCCTCCTCGACACGTTGCTAAGCCTCCAACTCCATGAGGTCTTGGTTACTCAATTTCTCCCCATGGGACTCAAGCAATTCCTTGAAGTCCTCCTCCTCCAGGTCAAGCTCGAGTTTCTAACTTAGACCGACAAGAGTGCTGAGAATGTCCTTATTGATGCCCTCCTGATCAAAGACATGGAAGTCGTTGACAAACTGAGGGCATAGAGGCCCCCACACGGCGTTAAGGTTGACCTTGGACAACCTCACGCCATGATGCTTCAATGTTTTTGATGCAGTTAAAGATGTTATACGACTTCCAGTAGCTCCGCAAGGTCATCTTGGAGTCAGAATCCCCTGCTTTCAAGGCCATCCTGTATGTCCGTCGGGTGTAATATTTCTTGAAATTGGCAATAACATCCTGGTTCATCGGCTGCAGAAGTGAAGTTTTATTTGGTGGCAGGTATACAACTTTGATGTCAGGATGAAAATCATCCAAGTGTGGGGGGTGGCCAGGGGCATTGTCCAGCACCAGCAGGATCTTGAATGGAATTTCATTTTCCTGACAATACAACTTCACTTCTGGGATGAAATGGTGGAAGAACCAGTCTTCAAATACAGCGAGTGTCACCCATGCCTTGATGTTTGACATCCATATAACGGGGAGAGAGATTTTCGTCACGTTCTTCAGGGCTCGAGGGCTAGCTGCCCGGTAAACTAGCAGCGGCACCTCACAGCTAATGTAGGTCTTCTCTGGCATTTTCTTCCAAAAAAGACCCGTTTCGTCGACATTGAAAACCTGCTTAGCCGAATAGCCACCCTCCTTGATGATCTCCTTGAACACTTGGGGGAATCGCTCGGCAGCCTCTTTGTCCGCAGATGCTGCCTCTGAGGACACGGTCACATGGTGGAGATTAGCCCTCTTCTTGAAACGGGAAAACCACCCGTGGCTGGCAGAAAACGTTTCTTCAGCAGCGCTTTTCCCAGCCTTAGCCTTGACATCCTCAAAGATAGATTTGGCCTTCTCCTGGATGAGCATAAGGCTCAGAGGAATACGCCGCTGCTGCTGATCCTCGAGCTAAATGGTGAGAAGTTTCTGCATCTCTTCTAAGATTTTTCCTCTTTTCTTGCTAATGATCGTCGATTACATCGGCACTGCACCTTTCACGTGTTCCATTGTGCGATCTTTCTGTTTATAAATGGTACAGATGGTCGAACGATTCATGTTGTATGCACCCGCAACGCTCACCATTTTCTCACCCGCATCAAGCTTCTCTATTATTGCCACTTTCATTTCAAATGAAATGGCTTGCCTCTTCTTTACACTTCCACTCTCACTAGAAGCCTTTCGCTTTTCACCAACCATATTGAATAAGCTCTTCTTAGTGCGCTGGAGATACGTTTACACACTCAGGCACTGCAACGAACTGGGCAGAAGAAGCTGGATTCGGGGTGGTTGATGGGCGAGTTCTCATGGCGCCTCACGTCGGTATTAGCGGCGGAAAGAAGCACTACTCGGAAAAAGGCGTGCAATACAAAATCTAACTTACACCATCTCTGTCCGAATATTTTTCGACATACCCGTAAAAATGTTCGTATGTACCGTTGTTCGTAACTTGAATGTTCGTACGTAGGGGAGCGTCTGTACATGTTTGGATAGCATTGCGAAAGTATAAACCAAATCCAAACTTGTCAATGGCATGAAATATACATTTGTGTTCAATTGTGTCAAAAGCCTTGTAAAAGTCTAAAAACAGGATAGAACATTCATCAGAGCATAAATCTGAATAATCAGTTAAATCAAGTACTAATCTGATATTGTTGGAGATATGCCTGTTTCTAATGAAACTGGACTGTTTCATCAATAATATGGTCCAATACAGTTTTTATTCTCTTAGCAAATATCGATGCATGTTCAGTATTTTATAATCATTGTTAAGTAAACAAATTGGACACCAGTTGTCAACAAGGAGTAAGTATTTTTTTGGCTTTGCTATTAGAGTTATGAGGACTTGGGTTAAGATAAGAGGAAGGGATTTTTTTGTCTGTACATTCTAGAAAAAGACCAAGAAGCAAAAGTGCAAGCTGCTTTGAGAATGTTTTGTAGATATCAGATGTGATGCCATCTTTGCCTGCAGACTTATTAAGTTTGACGTGTTCAATAGCACCCCTCTGTGAGCCATCACCTTAACGTGGTGGAGGGGTTTGCATGTTCCAGTGATCCTAGGAGCGAAGTTGTCGGGGGCTTTATGCCCCTGGTAGGGTCACCCATGACAAACAGGTCCTAGGTGAGGTTCCAGACTAAACACGGCTCATAGACCCCATACGACGAACAAAATAAATGTAATTGCGTTTCCCTCACCCGGACGTGGGTCACCGGGGCCCCCCTCTGGAGCCAGGCCTGGAGGTGGGGCTGGTTGGAGAGCGCCTGGTGGCCGGGCCTGCACCCATTGTGCCCGGCCGGGCTCAGCCTGAAGAGATGACGTGGTTCCCACCTCCCATGGACTCACTACCTGTTGGAGGGGCCATAGGGGTCGGGTGCAAAGTGAGCTGGGTGGTAGCTCTCTGAATCTTTCTCCGTCTCATGTAGTGTCCCGCAGGGGTCAGTACTTGGTCCCTTACTGTTCAACATCTACATGATTCCTCTTGGCGATATTATACGTAAACATGCTATTAGTTTTCATTGCTATGCTGATGTTACCGAACTGTATATGCCTTTAGAAATAACACATCCGTGCAAGTGCAGTAAACTGGAGGCCTGCCTTGCATAGATTAAACAATGGATGTCTTCCAATTTTCAATCAATCAATCAAATTTCATTTGTATAGCCCTAAATCACCGAAGTCTCAAAGGGCTTCATAGATGAAAAGAGGTCATGTGGAGACCTCTTTCGAAAAAAGAAGTTGTACAGAGACATCTTTTCAGTGTAAGGTACACAACAGCAAGGTGTGAAGCCCTTTGAGACTTTGGTGATTTAGGGCTATACAAATCAAATTTGATTGATTGATTGACCTATGAGCACGAGCTGTGGGTCGTGACTGAAAGAAAAAGATCGGAGGGTGTGTTCGAAATACAACCGGCCGAAATGAGTTTCCTTCGCAGGGTGTCTAGGCTCTCTCTTAGAGATAGGGTGAGAAGCTTGGTCATCCGGGAGGGGCTCAGCATCGAGTTGCTGCTTCTCTGCGTTGAGAGGAGCCAGTTAAGGTGGTTCGGGCATCTGGTTTGGATGCCCCCCGGACGCCTCCCCGGTGATGTGTTTCGGGCATGTCCCACAGAAAGGAGGCCCCGGGGACGAAACAGGACACGCTTGAAGGACTATGTCTCTCGACTGGCCTAGGAGCACCTGGGGGATCCTTCCGGAGAAGCTGGATGAAGTGGCCGGTGAGAGGGAAGTCTGGGCTTCCTTGCTCAAGCTGCTGCCCCCGCAACCTACACAACGGTAGAAGATGGATGGATGGATAGATGGATGGATGGATGTTCAATAGCAGATATAAGTTCCTGTAGTGTTAATGGTTTGTCACCCTACTCTTTTAATGTTGGTGTCAATTAGTTTTATTTTCTGTGAGTGACCTAAAAAATTCACAGGTAGACTCTTCATTAAATTTTGAATCAAATAATTTGGTATAGAACTCTGAGCAAAATTTATCGGTTTCTTGAGGGTCATCTGTAGAGACTCCATCAATATTTAGGGGGCTGCTTTAAAAACCACATCACAAACTTATGGACGGGGTATGGTATAAACTTTTTGTCCACTTTCTTTTTAATTGTGAGAGGAGAGGGGAGGGCAGCGAGCTTGCTGTGCACTTCACAGTAGAAAAAAAGAGCATTGCTGAGAACTTTCACTTTTCTGGGATATGACAGAGCCAATATTTTCACCGACAGCACCTTTATTTTTTGCGGCAATACTCGCCTGCCAAAAAATAAAAGTTTCAATGTCGCAATCGAGTGGCCGAGACCATGCTAAACATTGTGCTGACAATGCTGCGCTATCGTTAGCTTAACATAATAACTACGGTTCAACAGCTGTTAAGTGAAGCAAACGCTGCACATACCAGTTGTCCCAAGTTCTCGCTTCCACCTTTCGACAAGCCGGGTGAGAGCTCTCGCTTGGCTCTGTTTCGTATTGAAAGCTCAGCTGGCCGTGTTGGATGCTCCCGGCGACCGCAAAGCGGCCGTCATATGATTCATTCCTGCCCCCTTTGTGAGCCGTTGAATGTTCCCGAAGTTGATTGGCTGTCGCGACTCGAAACGCGAATAAAGTAAATAAAAAATAACTTCACTCGAAAGGCGCCTCTAGTCACCGCGCGCGGCCATTGCTCCATTCGGGTCCATCGCGTCGCCCGACGTGCATTCGCGCCCAGTCACGCGAACTCCATTGACTACAATACAAAACGCTCTGCTTGTTCGCCTCGTTCGCGTTCGGTGCACGCGTACCATTAAACTAAATCATATCCAAAACATTATTTCGTGTGCAGCCCATGCGGCCCGGTACCAGTTGATCAACGGGCGGGACCGGTCCACGGACCGGTTGGGGACCACTGATATAGAGTATGTGTAATTCTAACCGCTAAAGCTAAAAAAGAAATTGAGGAAGAAAGTTTCTGCCTTAGCTTTTTTACCTTTAGCGGTTGAACTTCAGTATGCTCTCAAACATTTTGATGATTCAAATTTTCAAAGTTCCCAATTGCTACAAAAATAATTTCTAAAAGGACTTATGCCAGAAACGTTCAATTAATGCATTGGCAGTTTTAGATACAGCATTGTGTTTTAGAATAGAATTGTTTAATTTCCAATATGATTCTCTGTGGTATTAGAATTTAAAGAGATTGTGGCGAGGCGAAGAAACCACACGTTGCTGTGCTAGTGGAGATCTTTACTCTTCGCATGCCATCACAAAACTGATACAACAAAGTCCAAAACAGCAAAGACAAAGCCAACAGGTTCAAAGCATCAAAGGATCATAGCGACATGCCTACTGGGTGAGAGACATGGTCCTAGTGTCCGCCACACAGCTCCCCCCCCCGAACACCCAGAAAGGCATAACGGAAAACCCCACAGGGTATTCACCAGTCTGGCACCCTGAGACTCAGTCCGGTCCTGGGCGGTGTATGTGACACCAGGGCCCCAGGTGCGACGGGAGTAAGGGTGAGACGCTCAGCGTGAAAACCATGAGGTAGCGTTGGCAAAGGGATGTTCTGAAGTTCCGCAGGAGCCGGAGTGGCAGTGCTGACCCGCATGCTGGCAGGCACAGTGGCTTCCGAGGGACGGCCGGTCACGGCTGCGTCCCAGTCTGTGCCTTGGCATGAACCTGTTGCGGCACCAACACCAGCTGACCCGCTCCGATGTATACTCGGACCATACCTGCGGGCATGGTGAATCGGAGGGGCGGCTGAATGATGGTGGCTGGAGGCCTACTACTGAGGCCGAACGGACATCGGTAGTAGATGAGGCCGCCCGGCTGGAAGATCCCGGTCGACGGCCAGGGACTCCGAAATTGGACTGCACAGCCGTTCTCACCAGCGCCCGTACCAGCCTGTTGCTGGCTGGCTCGATCCCTGGTGCGCCAAGGGACTGGGCGACGGGTGAGAGGACCCTCGTCGGGGTGTTGGCTGGCTGACGTGGTACCAGCTTGCTGCATTACCTGACGTATAGTAGGCTGGTGGAGGAATGTCACGATGTGGGACGTCTGCGGTGATTCCTCGCTGAAACATTCTGACGTCCGGGGTCACCCATGTGGCGAGACTACATCTCCAACAGCCTGACGAAACTTTCTAACGTCTGGGATAATAATATGGCAAGATGACCCATCCGGGGTCACCCATTCTAACGTCTGGGGTCACCAATGTGGCAAGGCGAAGAAACCACACGTTGCTGTGCTAGTGGAGATCTTTACTCTTCGCATGCCATCACAAAACTGATACAACAAAGTCCAAAACAGCAAAGACAAAGCCAACAGGTTCAAAGCATCAAAGGATCATAGCGACATGCCTACTGGGTGAGAGACATGGTCCTAGTGTCCGCCACAAGATTTGTATTTAATTTGCTTTGTGGTCTGTTAAAGGAGTAATGAGAATATTTAAATTGATAATTCTGCCCTAAAAACAACAGGAAACTAATCAAAAGTCTATACTGTACCTCTAATACAGCTTTATGTGCCAGTTGCGAAAGGCACTGCACAGGGGAGGCTATGGTGCCAACATGGTCCTACACTCTGCAACAGACCCTAAACACTTTTGGGAAAATATAAAACCTTTATTGTTCCAGGCCTTAATTGAATGTATAAATCAAAGAGAGCTCATGGAAACAATGAAACAAGTAGTGATTAAATTGATTCCAAAACATGGAAAAGATAAGAGAATACTAAATAACCTAAGACCTATAACACTATTAAACACAGACTATAAGATCTTTACAAAGGTTTTGGCAACAAGATTGAAAAGTGGCATTTCTAAGATAATTATCCAAACACAATCAGGGTTTTTGATGGGCAGATTAATTTCTAATAATATCCGCTTGGTTCTGGATCTTATTAACTACAATCACCTAATTGAAGAAGATGGTTTGATGTTGTTTCTGGACTTTCATAAGACATTCGACTCAATTGAACATGGTTTTATCATTACTACATTTAAAAACTTTGGATTTGGAATTTGACAAAGACAAAAAAACTTTAAATAATTGGCTGCAAAGGGATCTGACATTGTTGGGAAGAACAATGCTGACGAAGGTTGAGTCTTTATCAAGATTAATTTATTCAGCATACTCATTAGCTATCCCGTCAAGAAGTGTTAAAGAAATAAACAAAATTAATTTCAATTTCATATGGAAAAAGGAACACCACTATATCAGAAATAGAGATTTGCCAAAGAATTATGAGAATGGTGGGATAAAAGCAATAGATCTTGAAATTATGAATGGGTTACTTAAGATCAAATGGCTCTGATCCTTTTTAAGCAGTAATGATGATGTATGGTTTTCAATACCTTCTCTTGTTTTTGACAAAGTTGGAGGTATTGAGTTCCTTTTAGTATGTGACCTTGAATTATCCAAGATGCCCATAAAACTTTCCTAATTTCATCAGCAGGTCCTATTAAATTGGAAAATGTTATTCAAGCATACTTTCAGCCCCCATAATGTGCCATTGTGGAACAATAGGGTAATACTGAGTCGGAGAAAATCCATGTTTATGGAAGATTGAATGTCAAAACAAATTTGGTCTGTGATGCACTTGATGGATGGGAATGGGAACTTACTTGAACTGAAAGATCTTAATGCCAAATATAGCATTAATTGCTCTTCTGAGTTGTATAACAAAATATCAAAGAATATCCCTAAAGTCTTTATGCTATCAATAAAAAGTAATATCTTGAACATTCCAATGCCAAAATTGCATAAAGTGAGATTAGATGGAATAGATCTAGTTAGCGATAAATGCAATAATAGGTTTTTAAGGAAGTACAGTATTTAGTTGCCACCTTATATCCAGGTATGACAAGAAGCTCATTCTCTCTTAGAAACTATAATAAATGTTCAAATTTCAAATATTCAAACAAAATACTTAAAATTTCCAATTCCCCCAAGTGCAAAGAAATTCATTTTAAAACTATAAATAATATTTATCCTTCAAACGAATTTATGAAAAGTAGATTTAAATCAGAGGTAGATAACTGTTATTTTTGTAAAACGAATTTTGAAACGACAGCGCACCTGTTTTATGAATGCGAGACTATTATGAGAATATGAAAATCTCTTCACGACTTAGTAGTATCCAGTTATTGTAACATTGACTTTTGGTCTTTTAGAAATATTCAAATTGGACTTATTCTAAAAAATAAGGACACTGAATGTTTTGTCAATAATATTATCTTCACTAAATGTTTCATACACAAGTGTCGGTGTGCCAAATCTCCCCCCTCGTGGTCTAATCTTAAGAAAGAATTCTCCTTATTATTAAAATGTTCAAAACAACTAAATAATCCCCATGCAAACAAATTCTGGACATATTAAGAGGTACTTGTTGACCTATCGTAAACCCCTTGTTTTTTGTTTCTCATGTTTGTTTATTATTATTTTTTTCTTACTATTAACTGGATTGTTATTCACTTTGTGATCCTATTGCTCTTATACTGTTGTGTTATTTTTCTATTTGTTCTTGAAACATGTTATAGGTTGTGATATATAACAGCATTGTAAGATATTAGCCTGTTCGTCTCTGTGTGCCCTGCGACGGACTGGCAACCAGTTCGGGGTTTCCCCGCCTACTGCCCGAAGCCAGCTGAGATCGGGGCTAGCAAGCCTGCGACCCCTGTGGAGATAAGCGGCTCTGGAAAATTGATGGATGGGATTGTTATAGTTGTTGTTTCTGTTATTTAAAAAAAAAATCAATAAATAAAAAAAACAAAAAACAAAACAGCAACCGACCCATTTGGAGAGTTCTTGGGCTTCTGCATCACTTGATACCACCATAGAGCAAATAAAGCACCATGGCGGTTTGAACCATGAGTAAACTAACTACAAAACGTATGTGCTTCGTAGAACTTCAGTAGGCATTTCAGTAGGGCAGTTTTCCCACGTCGCTCTGTAGGGTCCTTGACATTTGCGTTCAGGCAAGACTCAGGGTGCTCCTATACACGGGTCCTTTACTCGACGCTTACACGTGTTGTTCTTTGGTCAACATGGCGGATTTACAGATGAAGTTTCTACGGAAAAAAATCCAGAAAAGAAATGAAAAGAACTTGGAGCGCAAGCTGCTCAAGAAGCATAGCAAGAATGAAGAGTCCGGTAAGCAGTGATGATGAAATTGTTATGTTTTCTGTTTTTGGAGGTGACTCTTAGCATCATTATTAGTATTGGTCGTTAATTGCGGCATGAGATCTAGTCGTAATAATATAGTTTCAACAAACGAACATTTCTCAGATTTTCAGTTTGGCTCGGAACTTTTTGTCAACATCTTGTGGAATGTTGTGGTTTTAAATTTCCACTGAATAGATGTGACGTATACCCTATTCAAACTGCATTGTCAAATGGCTTACAGAAATAACGTAGTTGAAATGAAGATCATAAATATTGTACAATGGTCACATTTATTTTGATTTCAACGTTTTCCACAGGAAGGTCTGACGGCGTGGAGGAAAAATGCGTCGAAGAAACGCGCAAAGATGAATCTAAACGTGTCCAGGAACAGCTAACGCAAGATGGAACGGTTGACATTGAAACAGGCGCACAGGAAAACACTGTAAAGCAAAAGAAAAACAAAAAAAGGAAGGCGCTTCTCGCGGCTGAATCAC
Source organism: Hippichthys cyanospilos (assembly GCF_059441005.1). NCBI lineage: Eukaryota > Metazoa > Chordata > Actinopteri > Syngnathiformes > Syngnathidae > Hippichthys > Hippichthys cyanospilos. The sequence goes on from NC_142373.1 coordinate 5,614,531, forward strand.
CGGGTAAGAAGTCTTACACTGTAAACCACTGAACCATTGTGCCAAAAATGTACCATTACTGTTATTACTGAGCTGGATATTTACTCTGTTTTAGTGGAGAAAATGCCCAGAACTGCACACCAACTAAATAGAGAGAAAAATGGCAGTGCGATAGAGGAAGAAGAGGAGGAAACAATGAAATCACAGGAGCAGCCGCCTGATGTTGAGGAAGATGATCAGCTGCCCAATGTTGAGGAAGATGATCAGCCTGTACTACCTATTGGTTTGACAGGTAATTTTCACTATTCATCATTTTATTTTTAACCGTTCAGACTACAGACTCGTTGGTGAGTGGGGCTCTATCCCAGCTGATATGAGCCAAGAAGAGGCAAAATTTCAGTCACTGATGTATTGAAAACATTTGTAAACTTCCACAACTCATGAGACTTAATTTAATCCACAATGTAAAGTTGCCAACATTTCAGTGTAGATTATTTTTAGATGTGAATATTGTTGCATTGAAGTGTTGCCCTTTCAACGTTTCCATCATGAAATGGATGTCAGTCAATGCACTCAAACAATTGTGTTTTTTTTTTTTTTTTTGCAATAGGTCACTCCCGATTTATCTGATAAGACTAACTGCAAATACATGTTTTAGTTATCACTGCTCAATTATGGCCAAAATAATAATCATGATTATTTTGGTGAATATTGCGATCATGATTATTCATCAGGTTTGGCCAAACGTGTATATTTATTGCACTTTTTTTTTCTAACTAGCAGACTTGATATTTAATAATAATGAACTTAAATAAATAAAGTAAATCATAATTATGGCACAAACATGCTGAGTGCAAACCATTCAAAAAATGAAGCCTACTTTAAACCAAGCACATACTACAACAGACCTGTAAGAACACCTTAAAAAACAGCCCTAATGTTTTTTGTAAGGAAAAAAAATAGTACAAAAGTACCAAAATCCCTCGAAGTTAGTATTGACTTATCAGTCAAAATGTCATTTTTGGTCATTTCAAACCCATTTTATTCAAATTTTTTGCCTATTGGATTTTCCAAAATGAGTCTCAATTGACAGCTAGTTCGGTATACTAGGGGCTGAGAAAAGCAGATGCTTTTGGCATGCAAACTTGTCATCGAAAGTCTTTAAGGATCTCCGGAGCGCGCCAGTGAAACCAACTTGTGTTGACATCGCATCACACTCTTGACGAAAGAAGACACATGGAATCTCGCCGGCTAGTAGATTAAAACGATCAAAATTCTTCCAAGCCTTTTTTTTTTTTTTTTTAATCAGTAGTTGCCGGTGTATTCACCGGCTAACACCAATTGGCAATAGTTCATTCGACATGTTTTCTGCCTGGCGCTTCCAAGCGGTAAAAGAAATTCCAGAAGATATGCGTTCTAGAAAATCTGAAGTGGCATGGTTGCTGACAGACGTCATTTTGACGCATGGAGTCGCGTCGAAATTGCGGGCCGCGTCAAGCATGAATCGTGGCAGTTAATTGTAGAAGCCAATATGGTGAATGCAATTAAAACTCGATAAATCGTGCAGCCCTAGTTTTAGTGTATTGTTAAATGCAGGGCTGCAACTAAATATTGATTTAAATGTTAAATTGATTAATATTTTTTAATTAAATAAAAAAGTCCCTTTAGTCATAAACTACACATTCAAATTCGCAGGACAGAATAGGTGTTGCGTTGGACTTTTTTGCTGCAGTTTTTGTGTATCAGTTGCCAAAGTGATTTGCTAATATTCTTTAGCTACCAGCATTTTGTCAAAGTAACAGACAGCCTTATAGCGTCCGGACAGCCAGATAGCGTCCGGTTGCTTGATCTGAAGTTTGCTAATGTCCGGTCTCCTCAGCAAATAGTGTGTTCCTCCAGCTGGACCGCCAAGTCCGTTGCATCCCTCGCCTGCCAGGCCCCAGCGAAAGTGAAAAACACAACACTTTCACGATGAATGCTAGTCTGGGTTCACACCTCGTCGATCCCATTCCTGAGGTAGCGGATGCCCACCAGCATCAGGCCAGGCACCGGTGGCCCAGCAGCCACAGCCTTCAGGCTGGTGTGCTGGCCTCCCCCCTTGGCTCGCCTCCGCCCCAGCCGCCTTGGCTGCCGGCAGTTCAGTCCGCCCGCAGCCAGAGCCGCACTGTCGTTCAGACGCAACAGAAGCCAAAGTCCTCAAGGCCAAATGAAAGTTTGTGATGAACTTCACCGATGGTAAGAAGTGCCTCCCTGCGACGGGAGAGCGAAATACAGACAGCCGAAACGGTGGGCGCCATCTTAAACAAACAACAACAAAAAAACTTCCCGAGTACGTAGGCACGGACGCTCACTTCCAAATAAAGTTTATCTTACATGGTTTAGGATGATATCAGATTCTAACCGTAAGATAGCCTCGAGCAAAAGTATCATAGTATTGAAACTACAGCTCCTAAACATATACTTTAATTTGTATTTATTTATTGGATAAATTGCCATTTTCTTTGTTGCTAAATATATTTATTTTCCTACGTTTATATAAAAAACACTTGAATTTTTAAACAAAATATACAATACAGCATTTGTTAAACATTTACCATGCCAAGTTAAAATAAATTCGTACTGGTAAATAAACCCAAAAACCTTCATGAGCAACACAGTTTTGCTCATCAAATAACGTATACAGTGATACATCCATTTAGAGATTAATTCATTCTGAAAGTTATTTTGGAATGTGAAATGTTCGTAAGCGGAGCCACTTTTTCACATCTACATAGCCAAATTCGTTCTAAACCCCCTATGACTATTACACATACTGTACGTCTTAGGGAAGGGGCAAAGGCCCACAGGTGACCAGCCCCACTGGTGGTGAGTTCATGTCTTATTTGCCCGGACAACAAAACTGTCTATCGATAATATTAAAGTTCGAGGCAACATAGGTCTGTCTTAAGTTCTTGCGAAGTTAGCTAACATTATTACTTGTGTCAGGACAACCATATTAATTTCCTGAACGAGCTGCTGAGAAATTTTCCATTGAGTTTCATTTGCATGAAACCTAATGCTGCTTATGGTCTGTTGGCTCTGTGATAATGAGTAAGCCTCTATTGGTTGACATACAGTCTCTGGATGGTGCAGTGCTTATCAAATGGTCTACCCTCAGTAGGAAAAACATTTTTTGTCATCAATTGTGAGACAGATTTTTAAACCATTCAAATTTATTTCATTAGAAAATTCGCAGTAGATTTGTTTGTACTTACAAAGATTCTGGGATCTGACCCCCCGCTTCTTTCAGCCCGAAGCAAAGTAAACTCAGCAAATTGTTTTTAGTATGAGTGACAAGTCAATTAATACACAATCAGGTGACAATGAGACAGAAAAGAGAAGAAAGAAAGAAAGCCGCGAAACAAAACAGACATGATGAAACTAAACAATCGAAGACTCAAAGTAAATAGCGGACTTTTCTGCCAAAATCAACTAACATATACTAGTGGTTGTGATATTAAGATGATGATGACTGTCGCGACTAAGTGACAATTTTTAGCCGCTCACGTGGGTGCGGGATGGGAGATGTTTTTTACGCGCACCAATGAAATGGTGAGTAAATTATGTGCTCGAATCCAGACCTTATGATCGTGATGTTTTCAGTTTATTTATTAGTTATGCATTGCATTGAGTGCTTGAGTTGTGTGGCGTTTTCCTTGCGTTGTTTGCGGTAAAAACCGTATTATCTCTTCGTCACCCATCCCGTGCTGCCAACACACCTGTCTTTAAATATGTTCCTAATTATGTCCTCAACCCTACCCTGCCCACCTATAGGTTACCGCCACCCAGTGACCATTTATGCAATAATAATTACATAAAGAAACAACGGCTCCTACAATGAGTAATGCTACATGTAATTTCATTCTATTATTTTAATAAATCTGACTGTAGGGCATGGAAGAGTGGTTAGCACGTTCGCCTCACAGTTCAGAGTCCCGAGTTCAATTCCAACTGGCTCTGGATTTCCTGTGTGGAGTTAACATGTTCCCACCGAGTGTATGGGTTCTCTTCGGGCACCAGCACCCTCCCACACTCAAAAAAACTAAAAACAAAACATGCATGGCAGGTGTATTGAACACTCTAAATTGTCCTTAGGTTTGATTGGGTTCCTGAATGGTTGTTCGTCACTGTGTGCCCTGCAATTGACTGGCATTCCTCCATTTTATGTTGTGTAAAATTGTTTTCTGCTGGCCCTATTTCACATCCTCAGCAAGGTCTAAAATAACACAACCTAACTCACTTGAAAACTCACGAAGGTCCTCCGTCATTGTGGCCCATGCAGGGTCGGGGAGAACATGCAAACTCCACACAGGAAAGCTGGGGATAGCTCTCCTCACTGTGAGGCAGACGTGCTAACCACTCAGTCACTGAATCGCCCATTATTTATTTATTCACTCATTCATTTATTCCAAGAATCAGAATCAAGAATAGTTTGGAATCAGAATGGAAGAACCCACACCGGAATCGTTCAAATTCAAATAATACCCAATCCTAGTCATTTTACGCCGATGAAAAATTTTTATTCAGCAATTTTGTGTCGCAAAAACAAAAGTTTATTGATATTTTGTCTTGGGTATTTTATGGCACATGCCCTTGGTATTTTATATCAAATGCCCTTTAGCTCAGCGAATGCATTGAGGAAAATCTCTTCCCAAGTGGGCTGGACACGTAAAAATCAAACTATATATATCTTAAAAACATTTAGTGTCAATTATACTTAGGTTTTTGCTATGCGCTTTGGCTAGGTCCAACTTTCTCACAAATAGCGGGTGTCAATGTAAATGTATTGTCGAAAAGGTCTATGTATTCTCATAAAGCATCTTTCCTTAAATTGTGTGATGAAAATGTATGGGTTTTTTTTTCTCAATTTGTTCATTAAATACGTATTTTGTATAGAACACATAAGATAACTTAAAAGTAAATGAATAAATAAATACAATGAAACAAGTATTCAGAGGAAAGAAAATGCTCTAATCGAAATCTGGATATATAATTTCATTGCAAGGACTGCAGGAGGAAACTGCTAAATGAATTAAGTTGCAAGCGCTTGACTACTTACCTCACTATTTTATGAAATACAGTTGCAATTCGAATTTGTTGGTCTATCTTTCAGGAGCGTATGAGGATACATCTTTCACCTCTCTTGCTGAACTGGTGAGTGAAAACACGCTGAAAGGAGTGAAGGAGATGGGCTTTGAACACATGACTGACATCCAGCACAAAAGCATTCGTCCTCTACTGGAGGGAAGGTCAGCATCCCATTGTAGTCATTCACTTGTAAGCAGTTTATTATAGGGCTGTATGATTAATCGAATTTGAATTGCGATCAAGATATTGACTGCCACGATTAATTAAGATGAAAATCGGTGATACAGTGGTACCTCGGTACTCGACCATAATCCATTCTGAGGTGGTGGTCGAGCACCGATTTGTTCGAACACCGAAACCAATTTTCCCATAAGAAATAATGGAAAGTATGTGTGCACAAGTAAATGTGCACAAGCAGTACATGATAAAGATAAAGATAAATAAAGCATTATAAACCATTTTGTGTAATTTACTTACGTTTTGGAGAGTGGTTGATGGCATACAGGAATGGATGTGGAGAGGACGGGAGGGAGTTACTCCTTCCATGATGCGACGCGAGGTCGGACACTCGTACACCACGTTCATATTTTGCTATAATTTCCTTCTTCGGTTCAATAGTGGTCCTCATTGTTTTCCTCTTTGCCTTCCCCTTATCACTGTCTTTCTTTGGACCCATTATTAAGGGCTAGAGCAACACGAAAAAGTTTAAATCCGGGAAGAAATACTCGAACGTCTTACTCCGCTGGCGGTCTGAGTTGAACTGGCGCTTACCCACTGGCCGAGAAGGGCAGAGGAGCGCGTTCGGGTCGGCTCGGCTCGGCTCGGCTCGGCTAGTCGAGAACCGAAAATCTGTTCAAGGTCCGATGCATTATCTACTTGAATTTTTTGGTCGAGCACCGATTTGGTCGAGTATAGAGGCGGTCGAGTACCGAGGTACCACTGTATTAACATTTAAAAAGCCGCCTGCCAGTACATGTCAAATCAAGCACTTTCGGTCATCCTACCACCAGGGCCAAATGCAAGGTTAAGACATCACTAAGCTTAAGAAATATCAAGCTAGCAAATCTTGCAAGAACGTCTTAATTAATCTGTTCTGCGGTTGGGCTCGTAAGGCAAATTCACCGTATGGCGGGCCAATCCAAACCTATGTTGAATAGCTAATGCATTTAGAACCCCAGGTAAAAATAAAAAATGTACATGCATATTAAAAATTGTTACCAAAATAGTATAGTAAGTGCTACGTATATATAATATATACAATCAGAAAACATCATAAATATAAAATATAGAAAAGATTTATTCACTTTTAAGTGGCGCTTGTTATGTCCATATTCCCTAGTAAGGGTAGCCTAGGCTAGGCTAGCTTTATATTTCTTGATTATGTCCAGCTTCATTTCCATATAAATCATCTTCTTCTCTCTTTAACATCACTGGCAATCTTGGGACCCATGGCTAGCCCATTCAAGTTTGAATTTAGTAAAATGCACTATAAATGGGTTTTTGTAACCACTTGCGATAGAACAAAGCTTTACCGTTCCGCCATTTTGAAACGAGTGAGACGCATCTCCGTCGTGACGGCAACAGAAAATAAGTGTAATTACCTAAAAATGCCTGCAGATAGATAAAACAACACAAATACAGCCAGCCCCCTAAAGTCATGATAGTTGTTTTTGTCGCAAAACCGGGAAAATACCACAAAGACGGGACGAAAAAACTCAGTATTCCACATCGCAACATGAGAAAAACATAAGCCAAGGACCCTGTAACACGGGGGTCCACTGTACTTTTGCTCAGTTTTTTTTTCCTTGCAGCAAAGTTGCAACAAGTTTAAGGCTGTTATATATGCGTTATATTTGTGCCACAATTACGAGTGCGTGAAAAATAATTTGAGCGGAGAAAATCAAACTGAGCGACCGAAAACAGATTTTGAGCGCAAGAAAAAAAACTATTGAGCGCGTAATGATTAGACTTTGAGCTCGCGCCGATGGATTTTGAACACAAAAAAAGAAATCGCTCGCTCGAAATTCCTTTTTGCTCGCTCGGGATAGCCCTCGCTCGTTCAACATCTCACTCTCGCTCGCGATACTCCTCCCTCCCTCGCTCAACATCGCGTTTGCTCAACATCGAGCTCTAGCTCGCTCAAGTCGTCCTCTGCGCTCGCTCAGTTCAGCTCACACGTTACGTTTGTGCCACAAAACCAGCCAATCAGAGCTTGATTGATTGACAGCTTGGTATCCAATGAGATTGCTTTTACGCTATCCGTTGACGCACTTTTGTTTGCCCTGTGTTCACCCGGAAAGGGCAAACAAGAGTGCGTCAACACGGACTTGGGCTTGAGAATTACTTTTAATACTATTATTATTACTGTATTGTATCATTTGACAAAAATACCTTGTTAGTTTTTGTACTTTAATAATATTAGCCCACCTCCTCGAGCCCAAGTCGATGTAACGCACTCTCGTTTGCTCGTTCCGGGTGAACACAACAAGCAATCTCATTGGATACCAGGCTGTCAATCAATGTGCTTTTACGAGCACCGATTGGCTGGTTTTGTGGCACAAACGTAACGTGTGAGCAGAACTGAGCGAGCGCAGAGGACGACTCGAGCGAGCAAGAGCTCGATGTTGAGCAAACGTGATGTTGAGCGAGGGAGAGAGGAGTATCGAGAGCGAGATGTTGAGCGCGAGAATGCTATTGCGAGCGAGCAAAATGGAATTTTGAGCGAGAAAGTTCTTTTCAATGACTTTTTTTCTGCGCTCAATCTGTTTTCGCTTGCTCAGTTTGATTTTCTCCACTCAATTTTTTTCCGCGTGCTCAAAATTGTGGCACAAATATAACGCCATAGTTATAGGTGTTCTTACAGGTCTGTTGTAGTATGTGCTTGGTTCTAAGTAAGCTTCATTTTTTTCAGTGGTTTGCACTCAGCAAGTTTTCGACCAAATTATTATTTAACGGTACTTGATTTATTTTATTTTATTATTATTATTATTTTTATTATTATTATTTGTAAGTCTCAAGCCTTGTTTATATAGTACATACTGCTTGTTTTAAAAAGGTGCAATAAATAGACGTTTGACCAAACATGATGAATAATTGTGATTAATAATTGTGATCGCCATAATCATGCAGCCCTAGATTATTACATTCAGTTTTCGTTGTGTGTGTTTGTGTGTGTGTGTGTGTGTGTGTGTGTGTGTGTGTGTGTGTGTGTGGCGGGGGGGGGGTCTGTCTTTTCTTTTTTTTGCAGTTATAATTAATGTACAATCTGTTTATATTTGTGTGTTTATTTTAATGGACAGAGATGTGCTGGCTGCTGCCAAGACAGGAAGTGGCAAAACCTTGGCCTTCCTAATCCCATCCATAGAGCTCATCTACAAACTTAAATTTATGCCCAGAAATGGTAATGTCTGTTCACTAATGAGGTATTGCACATTGAATGGATATTGAGTTTGGGTCGGGTTGTCCTCATCTGACCACGTGTCTAATTTGATCATAGTACCCTAAATTGTTTGTTTGCCTCGTCTCTATTAGGGACTGGTGTCGTGATTCTTTCTCCGACACGAGAGTTGGCAATGCAGACATATGGCGTGCTGAAGGAACTGATGACCCACCATGTACACACCTATGGCCTGATCATGGGAGGCAGCAATCGGTCTGCTGAGGCCCAAAAACTGGCCAATGGTATCAACATTTTAGTGGCAACACCAGGCCGGCTGCTGGATCACCTCCAGGTGAGCTCGGATCAAGGGCGGTCACGCTTGAATATTTCAAGTCAATTGATTTTTAATCAACTAATTAGTCAACTAATTGCAATTATTTTTGTATAGCTTAAACAGCTAAAGCGCCGGTGCACATTCCACATAACCTCATAAACCCGACGCTCCCCTCAAACATAGTTTTCCCCTATTCCCCAAATATAGGATGCACCTGTGTATACAATACACCCTTAATTTTAGGCTCAAATTCTGGTTTTCTGTATTTCTGTTTATAGGATGCAGCAACAGTTTGATGACAATTTAAAAACTGTAGCAAAACAGAATGAATCTCCGTTATTTTTCATATTTTCTTATATTCAAAGCTTATTCATGGTTTTATATAGCTGTGTGTCACTTGTTAAGGGGGGATGTCACTATTTTGCAGTCTGCTCTGCTACAAGAAGCCCTTTCTTCTTGAAAGCTACTGTCATATTCCTGTGTGTGAACAAGGATAGACTTAGACACTGGTTGAGTCTGCTCACTTCTTTAATTGAAAATAATGCCGCAACTGTATCAACCTTAGCTAACTCGAGCAGCTGTTAGCTGCAACTCAGGCACTGGCTGCTAAGAGCCAACTGCATCCTCTGTTTGTTCCATTATCCTAATTTTTGCAAGCATGAATACAGCCAATTTAAAAATGCACATCTATACGTCAAAACTTGGCTTTGGCTGATAGATGGAATCTTCCTTGAATGTCATTGAATTACAAAAAAATAACAACTGTCACTTGAGACCCATAATCCGATTGACAAAAAATTGGAATAAAGGCTTGCTGTGGTAGTATGTCCTTGGTTCTACAGAGGCTTTGTTTTTATTATTGTTTATATACTGCTTGTTTAAAATTTTTTAAAAAAGTGTAATAAATTGACATGTTTGACTAAACATCATGAATAACTGTGATCGGGATTTCAATATTGACCAAAATAATCATTATTATTATTTTGTACATAATCATGCAGCCCTACGTTCAAACATGTCTTCTACTTTCCCTCACATCGGACAAACCTTGCTCCCCCACAACCCTCACACCTTCAGCTATATGGACGGCGATTACAAAAGCGTCACTTAATTACATAGATAAAAGGTGCTGGTTCCAAAGTTTTTGTCCTTGAAAATAACAACAAAAACCGCAGACAGTAAAGCACTGCAGATCCATCCATGCCAGGCAGGTTGCCCGATATTTAAAAAATGAAAAACGGCATGTTTCTCACTGCTATCTGTAACATGTTTCACCTGTTATCTGAGGTTTTTGCTTTAGACTGCATCATTTTATTCTTCATGTTGTACCAGTAATTAACATTTGTGCACATTTCTATCGTTAGAACACACCTGGCTTCATGTTCAAGAACTTGCAGTGTTTGATTATTGATGAAGCTGATCGCATCTTGGAGGTGGGCTTTGAGGAGGAACTGAAACAGATCATAAAACTTCTGCCCAGTGAGTTTTTTTTCCTAGCCCTACTTTCGGATATGTTTTTTGCTGATTATTATTTTTATGTCTGTGAGCTTTAGCTATACTATTGTAATTTATTATGCTTATCACTTTTTTAACAATGTAAAATGATCATTTGGACTTTCAATATCCGTTATCAAAGTAAATGAAAATTGGTGGGTCTTTTTTGTAGAGAAAAGACAGACAATGCTGTTTTCAGCGACACAGACTCGTAAGGTGGAGGACTTGGCCCGTATTTCTCTGAAGAAAGAGCCACTCTATGTTGGGGTGGATGACAATAAGGACACTGCCACAGTAGATGGTTTGGAGCAGGTTAGTAGGTAGCATGATATACTTATGTGGTCAAGTTCCCCTTTCATGATGGCTCTTTTTAATGCAGGGCTATGTCGTGTGTCCGTCTGAGAAGCGCTTCTTGTTGCTCTTCACCTTCCTGAAGAAGAACCGCAAGAAGAAGGTCATGGTCTTTTTCTCCTCTTGCATGTCTGTCAAATTTCACTATGAGCTTCTCAACTACATCGACCTCCCTGTAATGGCCATTCATGTAAGCTGTGACCTTCAGTACATGTATAGTATTGATTAGTCCCACTTGTCACATGTTGTAATAGAATTTTGTCCTCTGCTTAGGGCAAACAAAAGCAGACCAAACGCACAACCACCTTCTTCCAGTTCTGCAACGCAGACTCTGGCATCCTGCTCTGTACTGACGTAGCAGCTCGAGGCCTGGATATTCCAGAGGTGGACTGGATCGTACAGTACGACCCCCCAGATGATCCAAAGGTCTCTTGACTAATAATGTACTTTGCTTTCTTCTGCAATACATACAAAGTCTAGTGGGCCAATTGTTGTTTAGCAACCCGAGTTCAGATTAAGTCTCTCATCCGACCTGTCTACAGGTCTGCAATTTTTTTTCGTTATCATTAGGCATGGGCTGATATCCGTGATGGCAATATAACTTACTTTTGAAAATCATGGTTCTTTAAAAAAAAAAAATCTTGACAACTGGTACGTTTTTTTACCCCCCAACTCCTCCCGTGTCGTCTGCCTCAATGGGACAATTGCAGCGTGCAGTGGGACCCTCTTCTCATTGTGACTTATACATGAGCCTTCTTCGGCTGCAGCAGCCAATCATGTCCAGTTCCTGGTTTGTCGGCTTCAGTGCCACTGTAAGTTAGCTACTGAAGCTAACTATCACGGGTAGTGTGACTAAAATGTTTATGCTACTTTCACGTAGCGTTTTATGTGGTATCCCTCGAGGTAGGACATGAGCAGTCGATCGAGCTAAAGTGTGGGTCAAGAAAGCGCACCAATCAAACTTTTCCACCCGTCCAAACAAACGAAGTCAGCTGTCTTGGAGGTTTTCGGCTTTCGAAAACGAGCAATCAACATTGCAAGTAAGCTCACTAGAGGGCGAGCGAGCAAGCGAGACTAACAGAGCGAGGGTACCTGTGTGAGCATCTGCGTGCCAGAGGGAGAACTAGATTCTCGACATGGAATAACAGAATCCATATTGTACTGTGAATTAAAACACATAGATTATGAATGATTGATTTGAAATAAACCACTATATCACTAATGGTAGTTAATTTCAAATCAGTCATTTTAAAAGCGTGCATCATTTTTTAAAATATTGTGCATTTATACTTAAGACATAGTGCCCATATTTCAGTTTAAAGTAGGTGTCTTCAATCAGAAAGAATTCTTGTATAAGTTCATTGGTGGGATTCATGGCCGATTAACGTTCCTGCTCTTACATATGGTCATAAGTTGTGGGTCGTGACCAAGCTTGACCATGCGGCCGAAATGAGTTTCCTCTGCAGAATGTCCGGGCTCTTTAGAGATAGGCTGAGAAGTTCAGTCATCAGGGAGTGAGTCAGAGTACTGTAGCGCCTTCGAGATGAGCCAGGTGAGGTGGCTTGAGCATCTGGTCGGATGTCCTCCTGGACACTTCGCCAGTGAGGTGTTCTGGGCATGTCCCACCAAGCAGAGATCCCAGTGAAGACCCCGGACACTTTGGAAGAGTCTGTTCCTTGGCTGGCTTAGGAATGCCTTTGGACCCTCCTGGAGTAGCAGGAAGAAGTGGCCGGAGAGAGGAATGTCTGGGCCTGACTTCTGATATTTCGGTGGAAAATAAATGGATGGATGGCATTGAAGACAGCTCAATCTGAAAATGCCCTCCATGATTAAGCTAGTATATCAGACCAGGGTTCGGCTCACTATCTTTAAAGTTGATTTTCTTTTTAACCTCGTCAAGCTTCTACAAACCTGTACTTCCTGCCCTCAGGAATACATCCACAGAGTGGGCAGAACCGCTCGGGGCATCAATGGCAGAGGCCACGCACTCCTGATCCTAAGACCTGAGGAGCTTGGATTCCTGCGCTTCCTCAAGCAGGCCAAGGTAAATATTTCCAGCTTCCACTTGATGTACTTTTACATGATGAGTAACTCGAGATTGCTGGGTTCTCCAGGTCCCTTTGAGTGAGTTTGAATTTTCCTGGAGTAAAATCTCAGATATCCAGTCCCAGGTCAGCATAATAATTCTTGTGTTGTAATTTGGTATCTGAGGTGACATAATTTGATGCCAGTTGAAATTCTCTTTTTTAGTTGGAGAAACTGATTGAGAAGAACTACTATCTCCACAAGTCAGCTCAAGAGGCCTACAAGTCTTATGTTAGAGCATATGACTCTCACTCGCTCAAACAGATCTACAGCGTCAGCACGCTTAACCTTCCCATGGTGGCGTTGTCGTTTGGATTCAAAGTCCCACCCTTTGTAGATCTCAGTATCCTTTTTCAACATGTGTCACTAAATTAGAATTCTTTCCTTATGCTCATATATCAATAATTTTTGATTGTGCCACTTACTCAATGTAAATGATTCAACCACTTTTTTCTCTTAACCTTGATCTTTTTCTCAGACGTCCACAGCAGTAAAGGTGCTAAACTGCAGAAGCGAGGTGGAGGCGGCGGTTTTGGTTACCAAAAATCCAAGAACGTGCGCAAGGCCAAAATCTTTAAGCCTATAAACAAAGGACGGAATGACAAAAGGCAATTTTCTCGCTAGTCGGATGATAAGAATACAGGACTGATTTCTTGTATGAAAAACAGCCTGTTTACATTATATGGCAAAACTGTCTTAGCTCAATTTTCTTCTTTAATATGTAGTAATTGTATTTTGGGGCTTTTTTTCTGTACCATTTATGAATTGCTAAATTTTGTACAGTACATTGAATTAAAATGTTTAGTCTCAAGTGACATTGCATATTGATAATGTCTTTATTCATTCTGCTTATTCGAGATGTTGAGATCAGTACACCGGAGGTACTGATAGTTACAGAGGAAAAGCTTGGGCGGGAATCTAAAATCCTTCAGATGACTAAAGCAACTGAACAGGTTACCTGAAAAGTCAAGTGCCGAATTTCTCAGAGTACAAGTGCAGTTATGATCAACTTAGAACTCCATAACTCAAAACCAGACCAATTTTCTCCACATTTCTGTGTTTGAATAATATTAATTCCAATGTGAAATGAGTTCCTACCATTGACCAATGAGGGCAGGAGTTGAAATCTACTCCCACCCCAACTTCCATGGCTGCGTTGGGAGCCAATCACTTGTCTTGTAGGCGTGCTCGAGAGGTGTGGTTCCAAAAGTTACACACGCTCTGACAGACTGCTCGAATAAAACAACTGTACGGCATTGTAAATCTCTTACCGTGATTTATCATGTAATAACTTGGAATTTCAAGAGTTAGAGATCTTACACTTCCAATTATGGTTACCGTAGTCATCTTACAGGCTTCACTTAAATTGACTTCCGTGCACCGCTAAAATAACCGTGGCTCTTCGTGAGACTATAAAGGATGGAAAGGGATAACTGTTCTGTTACTGTATAAGGTTTAATAATTTAAGAAAATATGTGCACTGCAATACTTCGGCGTCCTGCCATGCAAAAAACCTTCACAGCGCGTTTTTCTGCAATTTAGCTTTTTTAATAACACACTAAAGACTTACTTGTGTAACAGTGAATTGCAGTATAAGGGGGGGGGGGGGGGTTGACTTGTACTCAAAGAAATATGTATCTAGTTATGTTTCAGCATGCAAAAGTACTTTTTTTAAATCACTGATCAACACTGTTAATGAGCTCTAACAAAATATATATGATCATGTTGACAAGAAGATTAACAATTTTAATTACTCACTTATATTCCAACAAATATTACAGCTGGTCTTCCTGTGTTTGTTGTAAATGTACATTCTGAATTTTAGATGAAATCTAATGATACTTTATAACACTGCATACTGATGATGTATATATTTTCCATTACTTTCAACACAACATTCCTGATATAGGTTTAGAGACACCCTCAACCCCCTACCATGTCTGGAAAAATCTACATTTTATCCCAAATGTTTATTTCTCTAGATGAAAAAGAAAACATTTCGTTGCTCCACAGCATCCACTCTTCATCCCAACTAGCATTTGTGCAATCAAAGCGGAGAGTGTGGTGGCAGCCCTGAGGTGGTTGCATCTTGCGCAGTCATTCTCATGTACGTCTTGTGTCACATGTTGTGTTACTTTTGGTTATCTGAGGGTTAGGGGACGAAAGAAAAAAAAGAAAAATGAAAACATTTCAAAATGACTTGGAATCTGGCATTCAAGACACAGCAAGCTACATTCAGTATGAAGAGCTATGCAAAAGTGTTCGTCCACTTGTAACACTAAAACCAAGATCTCTGTAGGGTTAGCTTAAATGTTTCAGAACTGGTTGGTAACATCACATTCATTTTGGTTATTACGCTTCAGTCTCAGTTACGCTTCAAGTCCTCTTGGCAGTGTAAAATAGAGAAAATGTGAATGTTGTCTGATTCTGAGTTTAAGCTGAATAAGTTGTGTTTAGTAGATAGGGTATCTATGTTGTAATGTCTGCTGTAAAACACCACCTAATTGTTGACTTGTTTTATGCTCCGTATTCGCATAAAAACACTGCGGCATCAACAAGCATTGCCATAGTTTAGATTGCACTTCCACACAGTTAATTTTCTTCAAAAACATTTCTAGCAGTAGTGGCTAGCGAATGCATGCATCCCGATTTTCCATAAGGCAGGTGCAAGCACTCTATTACAGTAGTTGCTCATATGGTGGACTCACTTTCACTCTGGAGTTGCCCATGGTGAGAGGCACAGAGCAGGCTTGGGCATACATGTTGGTAGAGGAGAGGGTAGCCTCTCCCTGCCTTTGAGTGGGGGGACAGATCCTGAATGTTGTTTGTGCCTAAGCACCAAAAATGAAAGTGAGACCTGGAGGAGTGTGATTATGATTATTTTGCTCAATCTTATACTGTCATAATCTGATATTGGCCCATGCCTAGTCGGCTCTGAGAGCAGTGTGTTACAGAATAATCATCATCAGTCAATCATCAATAATCACACAGCCTTAGGTAACCTTTTTGGCCCAAAAAATAAGCAAAGCTGCAGGACAAGCTGGACCTTGGGGGTCCACTCAGGTTGGAGATAGTGGAGGTGGGACAGTCAGTCAGTAATTTGAGTGCATGAAGTATTGGAACTAGATAGTCATGACAGGCCCTCAATCAGGACAAAAGATGCCATACCATTGTCACCGCAGCCTGACTCTGTGGTTTCCCAGTTCATGGAGCGTTGGACAGCCTTCTTCCAGCGAGCGAATCGGAACTCACTCTCTTTGAGAGAATGACACAGTGAGCTGATTTTGGAAGGGCTATTTTTTGCAAAATTGTTGACAGATTTTGCTTTCTTACCGTCCGAGTTGATTTGAGGCTTGTATTTTTCAGAAGTGATGTGAGGAAGGTCATTGGGGCTCAGGCTCCATACCTTCACTCCTTCTGCAGCCCCTGCTGCCATCGCAGCTCCTAGAGCTGTCGTCTCTGACATCAAGGGTTTCACTGGACCACCATGACAAAGGGAACACATATACAAAAAACTGACACAGGGATCAGCTTGTTTATTCTGTTTCTATTGTCATCATCCTCTTACTTCTTCCTTTACCGCCACTAGCAAGTTTAGAAGCCATGTCTAACAGATAAAGTTTGCAAAGTCTTCACAACATTCCATCCTTCCGTTTTTGACAGATTTTCTCTCCTTCCTTCCGTCCCGACCAGCTGTGCCATCAAGCTCGATGAAGGCGTTCGACCAATAGCATATCGGCATCTCCGTGACTGACACTGTGACTGAAACAGTGACTGTGACATTGTAAGAGCAATAGCATATCAGCGTTAACGTGTCATGCGTGAGCAGATCATTTCGTTGATGTAGTATAGCGAGGTCCATTGTACTTATACATTGACTGGCAACGCGCGGTAAAACCATAGCTAAAACCATCACGTATTAACACACATATTAAAAAATAGTAACATAATCTACTGTACAGTTAATTTAATTACCATGGATATACAAAGGATAAATGACACGTTCCTCTGGGGCAATGTGACTTGAGCTGAGTGAAGTCGGAGGTGAGCAGACCAACCCGCAGAATTTATTTATTTATTTTCTTAAACAAGAACTTTTCTCAAAATAAAACATATCACCGGCGATTTCCTTCTCTTTAATCCATAATAGAATATGCCTCTCCATTTTGTTGTCGAGCGAGGTCCGTCCCCCGGCAAGGAAAGTCTTGCCCTTAGAAGATTGCCGAGCGGTTCCGTCCGTACTCACGAGCAAGGTTAACTATGCATGCGCCTCCTTCGTATTTTTTTAATTATCTCCTGCTTGGTTTCTATTGTCATCATCCTCTTACTTCTTCCTTTACCGCCACTTGCAATTTTAGAAGCCATGTCTAACAGATAAAGTTTGCAAAGTCTTCACAACATTCCTTCCTTCCGTTTTTCACTCATTTTCTCTCCTTCTTTCCGTCCCGACCAGCTGTGCTATCAAGCTGGATAAAGGCGTTCGGCCAATAGCCTATCGGCATTTCTGTGATTGACGTGACGCCGGCCAATAGCATCTCCGTGACTGAGACAGTGACTGTGACATTGTAAGAGCAATAGCGTTCATAGCCGTGAAGAGCGTCAGCTTCTGATTAAATTGACGGAGCAAAGCGAAAAAAAATGCGAATACAATGGCCCGCATGCCTTATTGTTCGTAAGACGGAAGGTTTGTTCGTAAGTGGGGGACAAAAAACTCAGCGGTTCACGCTCTTAAGTCGAAATGTTCATAAAAGTGTGATGCAGATAGATTTTCACAATGCAACTAAGACACATACATATGCCAAGGACATAAAAAAAAAAAATGTAAAAGTATAAACGAATCAAGTTGAAGTGCTCAATTCCTTTCAAACTCCGCTCTCCTTATTTGCACAACAGTGTGATAAACTGATAAATAAAATAAAATGTAAAAATGATTTTCGATTTTCATATTTCTGCCTTTGGAATGTGTGGAAGTTGTCTGCAGCCAACTTTAATAATGCCTAATATGCATATTATATTTAATCTTAAATTTAGGGAAAGAGCATTTCTGTTTTGTTTAACCGGAATAATCAAAAGTTAAAGGCACCCAGGCACAGATAAATTAAAGTAAACAAATTATGCTGGAAAAATCCCCACAATTTTGCTTGGTATGGGGTAGCCCTGCTAAATAGGGTTTCTTACCTTGGTAGAAGATAAAACCAAAGAGATTATAGATCTTTGTCACAAAAAACAAAAAAGTTAGCTAGACTGCATCATAACATACATAGTGAAGACTGAATCATAACATCTTTAGCCGTGCTTGTGGGCTGCTTTATAACTGTATGACCTTGGCTTAGTAGCACTCTGATCAAACCAGCTGCATCCAGTTTTGCTCAGATTTATGTCCAGGTGGAAAAATACCAAAGCAGTTTCGGTTTTGTTTTGATATTTTTTGTTTCGATAAATTTCGGTACCTCCCTGCTAAGAGTATAATTGAACTTGCCTTGAATATGCTCTTTGCCCAAACTCCTCGATCACAGCCTTTGCCTACATCACATTAGTGCCCAGAATATTCTGCATTATAAACTTCGAAGTGTTTGTCTTATTTCATGCCTCTGGAATCCAGTTATTGCCCGAACCTGGAATTGGAAAAACACACGGAAGGACCCAAAAAGGCGTGCCTTCCAACACTAGCTAACGTTAGCCACATTGCGAACGTATCCATGCTATCTAGCGAATAACCAACGTAATAACGCCGGCGGCATTTAACTAACTTACCTTATCGTGCTTTCTAAGATTCGACGGAGAGTTCTTGAAGGCAAACACCCCGAGTCATTTTGGCTTCCCCAATGAATGCGAAGAAACCCTTCAAGTATGCTTATTTGTCCGTGTCTTATTCAACGTTAGCTTTAAGCATAGGCAAGCTACTGCTATCTTCTCTGCTCTTCAGGTTATGTGGCGCTGACATTTGTGGTTCTTCCCTGTGTTTTTTTTAATTTAGCGGCTGCCAGCCTGATTGGTCATACACGGTTTACGTAGTTAAGGCAAAGATACTAAAAGAAAAGTAACAAGGTTCGTTCAAGACTTATTCCCGATCTTAGGGTCATCTGTCTTGAATATTATCAATCTGTCGCTCTCCTCTGGCATTGTACCTGAAGCTCTTAAAACGGCCGTCATTCAACCATTACTTAAGAGTTCGCCCCATTACTTAAAAATTCGCCCTATTCTTTCTCCTAGCGATGCTGAAACAATAATTCATGCATTTGTTACGTCCTAGACTATTGTAACGTTTTGTTTTCTGAGCTTCCCATGTCCAGTGTCAAAAGCCTGCAGTCTGTACAAAATGCAGCAGCGGGACTCCTGACAAGGACGAGAAAGATCGATCATATTACTCCGATTCTAGCTGACCTGCATTGGCTTCCAACACACCGCTTCCTCCCACCTGTGGTCCCTTCTGAAGGTTTCTGATTTTCCCCAAATTGGGGTTTTTGAGTTTTTCCTTCCCCTCCTGGGAGCTTTGACAGGGGATGCTGTTGTGTACCTTACACCAAAAAGATATCTCTCTATGACTTCTGTATAATGAAGTCTCGACATGACCTCTTTTCATATGTGAAGCCCTTTGAGACTTCTGTGATTCAGGGCTATACAAATAGCCCTGCATACAAATAAATTTGATTGATTAATTATTGTGAATTAAAAAAAAAATAACGAGGCATTTAAAAAAATGTAGCAAGTAAAATATAAGATATGTATTAAATGCAGGGAGTAAAAGTAAAAAAGTTGTCAGAAAAAAATACTTCTAACATTACAAAGTACAGTAATGAAGTATTTACTTCCCATCACTGGTAACAAGAAGCTTACCGAACATGATTAAAATGCAGAGTTTCCACTTTAAATTTCAATTCATTACAAAAGGCAAGAGGATCCCAAAGCTAGCGTTCATCTCCTTGTCTCCTGTAACCGCTTGTGTGCACTCAGCTCAGCATACGCACACACACAAACACACACACACGTTACAAATGTGCTTATAAGCACGTTGATTGACAGCTTGGTCTCCGGGAGCCGATCACGTGACTTGTAGCTTTGGAAATCTGACTTTTACCTTGATTTCTTTTGTAATACAACATTGAAATTTCTAGTGTATTGTTATGATATGAGAGGATTCACTTTAAGGTTTTATCGTTTAAGATTTAATTAAATATGTGTACAGTACTGCTGTAATATTTGTCTTAAATAATATGCATAGAATGAAGATTTTTCACATTTCACCTTTGTATTAACTCAGATCAAGAGTCTGCCTTCCTACCTACAGACACGCCAAGGATGTCGGCTTGCAGCTGCATCAGTAATCTGTTAGCCGTCATGCCTCCATCCACCTGCAGCTGCACCAGAGGGACACAACTATCCATGTTCATTGCGTCAAGTATCTGATAAACAAGAGTGACGTACATTTCAGTAGAGGCTTACAAAATAATAACCTGAATCTTGATGGAGTTACTAAGATTGATAGCATCACTTCTTTTGACATAAAAGAAAAGACAAGAGTTGCACTTTATGTGGCTATCTAACTGAAATTTACACAGATTCTGAGCTTGATTTACACTATACATAATAATAGGTATCACTGTGAAATACAAATCGAAGAAGCACCTAATGTAATTATAAGATGAGTATACTGTACATGTGGAATGAGGTGTTAGAGCTGCCTCCTGGTGGCAGGGGTTGTACCCTGCACCTCACAGCGGTGGCCAATTTACAATCAAGGCCTCGCTATAAAACACAGTCATACTCTTGCCCCTTCACTGATGCATATACGTAGCGGTCTACTTACTTCCGGGGTACCTCCCATTGGCATCTTTGAGTTATTTAAGGTAATGTCTGTTGGCTACCGCCTTGTACTAGCCGTAGCCAAATTGATATCCGGATCTTGATTTTAGGTTGTTAAAGTAAGGCCCTGAGGGGCACAACGCAGCAAACTTTGCTAATCCCAGTTTGATCGGCAACACAGCCGAATGAGCGGCTGTGCTCCCCATTGATGTGAGTATCCGCTCTATATGGGTGAGTCTCTTCCTGTGGTGCGTGATCTTTTCTTGTATTTCCCTGCGCAGCAGACATTGAGCGTCTTAGCCGCTGCTGCTTTGTTTAGCTGGTTTTACGGGACCTTTACGTCCAAGTCGGCTACTTAAGTAAAGTTGGCAAGATATTGGCAGATTCGGATTTTCGCGATCAATACCTCTCAGACAAAACGTCGTCGAAACACCAAGTTGCCTTTATGCCTCCTTCGTAACACGGACTACAAGCTACAATGTCAAAAAAGACATTTGTAAAATATTTAAACCGTTTCTTTCGGTGAAAAGACGCAATTGATCTTTATGAGCAGCAGAGGCTGGGCGTGTGCGCAAGGGACCGTCAGCAAATTACTAGACAAGGAGGGGAAAAAAAACTAACGCCACAATTTGTAAATATGAATTCAACGAACACATCAAATACATTAACATAATCATATTGGGACAGTGCTTTTGGATTGAAAAAAAAGCGTTTGTTTAATTTGTCAAGTTTTGTTCTTAAAAATAATAAACTGAATATTCATCTATAGCTACAATATTGTTTAAGGAGTCCAAAATCACTGGGCACATTTTCATGATCACACTACAACACTCGTTTTTTAAATAAATTATTTTGATAAATTTGGGGGATTTGGGGAGTCCCTAACCCAACCAACAGCAGAGCTATTGATCAATATGTGTAAATATTGATCATTAATCATTTAACAAAATCCTTAAAATCAGGCAAAGGGATTAATTTGAAAACCAGACAATGTAGCATAATGGGAGGGATGTCACTGATGTGTGTGGTGATTTGAGTCCCTAACCCAACCCGCCCAGCCTCTGCTGCTCATAGAGATCAATTGCGTCTTTTCACCGAAAGAAACGGTTTAAATATTTTACAAATGTATTTTTTGACATTGTAACTGGTAGTCCGTGTTATGAAGGAGGCATAAAGGCGACTTTGGTGTTTCGACGACGTTTTGTCAGAGGTATTGATCGCGAAAGTCCGAATCTGCCAATATCTTGCCAACTTTACCTAAGTATCCAGCCGGAGGTGCTCTACGTCTCAGCCGGGCGGGAGCCAGCGCCCTCTCCCAAGTTCGGACTGGGATCTGTTTTACTGGACTCTTAACACCCATTTTGGGTTGATTTTTAGTATTTTAGCCATTCTTGTTGGTTCGCGAAACTATTTATTTACTCGCTTTTAAATTGTCTTTTACAGGGCTGGAACCTCACCACCGGCATCACTGGATGAGGGCTTCCAGTTTCAGTGTTGGTGATTTTATTTTTTGTTGTTCACCAGTGTGCGTGTGCGTGTGTTTCACTAGGTGGTGGGTTTTAATTGACTGGAAGTGCCTCGCCTCTCCAGTGCACCGGACAAGGATGTTCCAGCCTTATTTAAGTACTCCCACTAATTTTAATTATTGTTTGAAGAAAGCACAATAAAAATATTGGAACCACACCTCTGCCTCGGACTCGTTGCCACATATAGAAACTAGCCGATATGTTTTGTCATTACAATTATAGCAATGAAAAAAAACAGCAAATAATCTGAAACGGCATACAAAGATTATGACTACCTCTCTGGTTTGGAAGCAAACTGCCTCAAGAGCAGCAAAAGCCAAATGACTCTTGTTGGTGAATTGTGTGAGTCCACAGATGATGCTACAAAAGATGTAAGGTTGTTTGGGGGGAAAAAAAAAAGCAGCACAAAATATAAATGCACCTTCAGGGTCAAATCACAGTAAGCACTCAGTATATCTCACCCTCGTGCACTGGGCTCCCAATACGGTGCATAGAGCCCGGAGAACGCAGGCACAAAATAACAGCCATAAGATGTCCCTGCTGAAGCAGCCAATTTCTCTGAAATGAGGATGAGAAAGGACATGATCGTAATTGAATGTTTTCACTGTAAAGTTTATGTACATACATACAAAGAAGCAATCAAAAAAACATTTAATGAGTTTTTTTGTTTTTAAATCAATGTACCAATTTCTGCGGAGGACTGCACTATGCCCATATTGTCCTTGAGCCATCGAACTACTGCCCCAGCAATGGCCACTGAACCCTGTCAGACAGACAGAAACCAGCCAAAGAGTAGGTTACATCAAGCAAATGTATGGCAATTCGAAGAACTCACAAACCTCGAGTGCATAACAAGGAGGCTCATCTCTCCCCAGTTTGTAAGCCACTGTGGTCAGTAGGCCGTGCTCTGACATGACAGGCTGGCAAAATTGCAAAAACATTCAATATGCCAATGAGAAGAAGTGATGGCAAAATTATGTTACATTACATTACATTATGTTCTACGATGTGTACCTTATTTCCTGTATTTCTGAGCATGAAGCAACCTGTCCCATACCTGTACAGAATGAAAAAAATAATCTGGTGAATCAACAATTGTGAGATACAAAGACACATTGTGAGTGATGTACTGTACGTGTTCTTGGTCTGACCATCCTTGAAGCACATTTGACCAACCAGAGCAGCAGACTGGTCACCGAGACACTGATAGAAACATGTCGCCGTTAGCAGGTGCATGCAGTAAAATACAAATTTTAAAAGTCAATTTGAATAAGAACCAGTTTTACATCTTAAATGTTCATGCTAACTTAAAAAACACACACACACACACACACACACACACATAAAAAGGAAAAATAGATCAATTAATTCTTCCCTGATAACATTATCTTGTTGAGAGACAGGATTGGAAGAAGCTGTAAGTGAGCTGCCTGAGTAAAATAAAAAACAAACAAACAAAAAACCACCCATGACACCTGAGACATATAAAGACAGACAACTCTTCACATTCACAATGTCAGTGATTTCAAAAATACTGTACATCTGTTAAACATATGCAACACTCTTTTGGAAGAGTAACCAAAAATTGTACTCTTATTCAAGAACGTTAATAACCGAGGAGAATTACATGAGAATCCTTCCAAACTCTTTCAAGAACCTGATAAGTAACTTCCTCTCCAAATCTGCGATCACGGTCCTCATTTGGAACTGGTCGAGAAGGTGATGCTGCCCCAACTGGAGGAGTTCTGGTATCTTGAGTCTTGTTCATGAGTGAGTGCAGAATGGAGTGATACCACAGGGGAGATAGACAGGTGGATTGGTGCAGTGTATGTAAAATGACGTTTTATTAACTGGTCCGTTTATGAACTTGATAAATGGACTTTTGACTCATATAACACTTTTCTACTTTTGGTAATCAGAGCGCTTTACATTAAGTCAGGCATGTCCAAAGTCCAGACCGGGGGCCAAATGCGGCCCGCAGCCTGTGTCATAAAATCAATAACGTCTGGCCCGCATGGAGAATGAATACATTGGACAGCAGCGCCGTTACCTGCATGTGCTAATTGCTGCAATCTATAGGCTCAACAGCAAATTAGTATATGAGTAATTGACTGTATGAGCCCCTAGCTTTCTAAAAAGGCGACTATCAATAAAAGGAGGAAAGTTGACTGCGAGGGCCGACGGTTCAAGGATGAGTGGAAACCGGACTATACGGAACAACTGTGTCTGCTTCATTTGTAAGGAGACAATGACTCTTTTTTTAAAGAGTTCAATGTGAAGCGACATTACCAAACAAAACATGCTGATATATATGGCAAGATCATAGGTAATGAATGCAGGAAGAAACTGAAACATCTTGAAGCTAGTTTAATCTCACAGCAGCAATATTTTACAACTTTTACCGACAGCTGGATAAGGACAAGTCCGAGAGATTCGAGCATTTGGTAAGAAAATGCTAAGCTTGTTTGGGTCGACGTATTTGTGTGAGAAGACATTCTCGGTTATGAACTTAAATAAGAGCCGTGTGAGAAAACGGCTATCGGACTCTCACTTACAAGACATCTTGCGCATCTATACTACTGCGATAGAGCCACACCTGGCCTTTGTCCTGCACTCCAGATCTCAGTTTCACCCATCACACTCATGCGGACAAGTCATTTCTCATTTACGATCACTCTGAATTTTTTTTTTTTTTGACTTTTCACTCCAGAATAATACCCATTTCAAAATCTAATCAACATTTATAGTTACTAATGTCATTTCAAAAGAGCCCTGCACTTGTTGATATGACTATAACTTGTTCATTTCTCTGTTATTGTGTTTACAATTTTTATAAATATTAAGCTGCCATGGTGAGATATTTTTTTATGTTTCAAATGTAATTTGCACCCAAGAGTACAATTACTTCCGTTCAACTGTTACAAAAAAGTTCAAGTGTTAAAAAGTGAAGTTAAGTCAATATTCAATTTAAATATTTAGTGTCAATTCAGTTTTGATATGCACGTTTCAAATTAACCAAAACACATGCTTATTTAAGATAGCTGAAATTAAAATAAAAAAGAAAATGTGAACTGTTACAAAAAAGTTAGTGTTAAAGTGAAGTTAAGTGAATATTCAATTTCAATATTTAGTGTCAATTCAATTTTGATATGCATGTTTCAAATCAACCAAAACACATGATTAATTAAGATAGCTGAAACTAAAATAAAAAAGAAAATGTGAAACAGAACGGCTCGCTGAAATGTAAATTAATTGCTGTAATATGTAAAGATTGCCCGCCAAGGTTGGCCCCCCTACATTTTTACCACACCGAATCTGGCCTCCTTTGCAAAAAAATTGGACACCCCTGCACTAAGTAGTCATTTACATAATGATGACACAGCATTAGGAGCAACTAGAGGTTCAGCGTCTTTATGTTCCTATCCTCACCCAAGGAATGAAGAAAGAAATCCCTGATACAAGTGGCGACAATGAGTTTCCTTTGTACAGTAGTGTGTCCGGGCTCTTCCTTAGAGATATGATGAGAAGCTTGGTCATCCAGGAGCGCAGCAAGTTACCACTGAAGCAGATTTATGACAGTAGACAGCCGGAGTTTAGTCCGTGGCATGCACTGCCCTGAAAGCGCTGCATCTCAAAGCGCATGCTGGGACACACGGAAATAGTTCCCGACGGCGCCCGCCTTAGCTGAGTGTCTTCATCTCCTCTGGCAAGCTCTCCACGATGGAAGCTCCCGAAAAGAACCCACAGCCACCCCCGCCGATTGCTGTTCGTGCAAAAGGCCCTTTTCCTCGTGTAATTTTAGCTGACACCGTGCTAGCTCCGACAGCAACTCGTAGTTTTGTTGATAGCTTGTGTAACATGTTATTTAGTATGTATGGTGTTTTCACTTATATTTGTTTTCTGTTTTGAATGGATGTGTCTGAGTTAACGCATTTGAGTGACGTGGGCGAGAAAGAGAGGGAGAATTGTGGTAAAGCAAGCGTGACGCGAAAGGGGGGGAAAAAATAAGACTTGACTACACATTGGTCCCGTCATGTTGTGCTGTTTAGTAGTAAGGCAGCAGCATTGGGAATCATTTTTTTACCCTTAGGGCAGTGCTCCCCTTACCTTTACGCCTAACATTTATATTGTGTTAACAGAGCTGCAAATAAAGACAGCTAATTAGGCTCCATTCTCATGCAGTGTGTGGCAGCTTCTTTAGTTCATCATCCTGCTTGTCATTCACCATTTTAGTGACAGGGGGGTGGGGGAGTTCAACCCCCTCCACCTAATATCATCAGTCCAATTTCAATAAGCTACCCCTTCTGCTGTCCCTCAGTATGAACGCAAGGTTGTGGGACCCTTTGGACCCGGAACCTCTGCGACCAGGAACTCAAGAGTTCCTGGACTGTTTGGTGTGAAAGGGGCTAATGTCAGCAAAAGTGTTGTTTGAGAGCCTATCTGCTGTTTGCTCTATGTCAGTGCTTCTCAATTATATTTTGCAAAGCCCCCTGAAGGAAAGAGAAAACATTTCACCCCCCCCCCCCCCCCCCACACACACACACACACGCCGACCATAAATAAGATTATTATCCATAAAAATTGGGTAAGTACAGTGGACCCCATGTTACAGCGTCCCTGGCTTACGTTTATTTAATGTTGCGATGTGAAATACTGACTTTTTCTGTCCCCTCTTTATGGTATTTTCCTGGTTTCGCGACAAAAACAACTGTCATGACCCTAGGGGCTTTGTATTTGTGTTTTGTCACCATCTGCAGACGTTTTTAGGTAATTGCACTTATTTTCTGTCAATGCCTACATGCAACTTGCCACTACAATGCTGGTCTGCTATTGCTCGGCATCTCCTCACGGAGTTGGTGGTCTGCTATTGGTCTGCCTCACTCGTTTCAAAAATGCGGAACGGTATCGTGAGTGGGCACAAAACCGTATTTATAGTGCATTTATAGTGCAAAAGATGCCAATCTGTATTTTATCTCAATTACACTTCACATGGCAAAAATAAGGCCTTTTCCCTGAGTCATCCGCACCCCTGCTGGCATCATCTCGCCAGTGGGCTTCGTCCCACTATTTGAGAAACACTGCTCTACGCTCAGTTTGGCTCTTATAGAAGACAACATTACATACTCTATGCGTGATGATCAATCTCCTCACTGAGTGCCTCGTGACTAGGGCTTCTTCGATTTTTAATTAATCGAATTTTAATCATGATCACAATATTGGCCAAGATGAATCCTCTGTGATGTTAACATTTAAAAAACCAGCTACTTATTCATGTCAATTCAAGCACTTTGTTATCCTCCCACCAGGGGCAAACGCAAGGTTAAGACATTATTCTGCTTAAGAAATAGCAAGCGAGCAAATCCTGCAGCAACAGCGAAAAGGGTGGCATCAAGGCTTGGTTATGTCATACTGGCAACCATGCCCCTCTGGTGCGAAGTCCAGGTGGCCATTTTTTTTTCCAACGTGTACCTTCTGGAATTTTTTTTCTGCGTGGAAAACATGGCAGACGAACTATTGCTTGAGGAAGTTCCCCGGTACAAACACCTGATTGAGATGAAAAATATTACGGTGACTTAATATTGTAAGCAACTCCTGGCAAGCACACACACTGGGGAGAGATGAAGAGTGGGCACAAAACCGTATTTAAAAAAAAAAAAAAAATCTTCTAATCTAAGTGCTGACGATCTTATTGATGCTTGTAATTGTTATTGTACCGAGATTTTTGACGTTGTAGCTCCCCTCAGGCTGAAGCGTCCGAAAGTACTGACTGCACCTTGCTAAAAGACACTACTTGTGCGCTCAGTCCCGCGTGTAGACGCACTGAGCGGCGGTGGAAGAAGGACGGTCTCCTTGGACATCCTCCTGCTTATCCTGCTCATGCTTATCAGAATACCAGCGTGCGGAAAAATTTGCCAAAGCACAATATATACGTAATCTTGTAAAAATAAACATCCATAAGCCACAGTTTATTTTGAATATGCTTAATTCTGCCATACATCCCCACGCTGCCCCTTGGCCTTCCACATTACTTAAAGATGTACTCATTTCTGTTGGTCCATCTGTATCACTGCAAATTAATACTTGCCTTACGACCGGTTGTGTCCCGGCTGTCTTTAAACACGCTGTGGTGCGGTCGCTGATAAAAAAAGCATAACCTTGATCCCGCTATTCTCTCCAACGATTAGTTTATCTCCCAGCTTCCCTTTTTATCTAAGGTTTCAGAGAAAGTCGTGTATAACCAGTTACAGGACTTTTTAATTGAACACGGTATCCATGAAAAAAATTTAGTCTGGCTTCAGACAAAGCCATAGCACTGAGACTGCCCTTCTTAGAGTTTTAAACGACCTTTTATTATTCGTTGACTGTCAAGTCAAGAAGGACAAGAACACCAGACCTGACAGCTGCTTTTGACACCGTGGATCACGCCAGCCTGCTAGCAAGGCTTGAAAACCAGGTTGGCATCACAGGTACTGCTCTTAAATGGTTTAAATCCTACCTAACAGGAAGATCGTTTTCAGTCAACCTCGGGGCTTTCTCCTCCTCTCCAGCCCCTCTTACCTGCGGAGTTCCTCAAGGTTCCATTCTTGACCTCGTCCTTTTCCTCCTGTACATTTTACCACTCTGTTCCATTTTCTCCAAACACAACATTTCCTTCCACTGTTTTGCAGATGATGTACAACTCTATCTGCCCTTTGGCACCTCCGCCCAGGGCTCGATGCAGTCCTTATTTGACTGCCTGAGTGACCTCAAAGCCTGGATGAAGGCCAATTTTCTCAACCTCAATGACATTAAAACTGAAGTCATAACTTTCGGTCATGTCACCCTAAGCACCATCACAAACATCCCGGGTCCCCTTAGCACTAAAGCATGCACAACCATTCGTAACCTTGGTGTCCTACTGGACGGTGACTTTAAATTCGACAAACAAATCAGCTCTGTTGTTAAAACCATTTTTTTCCAGCTGAGACTTCTCGCTAAATCCAAAACACATCTCACACAGGCAGATTTGGAGCTTATTATTCACTGCTTCATTTCATCAAGGTTAGATTATTGCAACTCCTTGTTCGTTGGCCTCGATCAGTCTTCAATCAACCAGCCTCAGCTGGTTCAGAACACAGCTGCTCGTCTCCTCACCCAAACTAAGAAGCATTCTCATATCACACCAGTACTGGCCTCTCTGCACTGGCTACCCATTCCTTTCAGGATAAAATTAAAAATATTAATGATCACCTTCAAAGCCCTTAATGGCCCGGCGCCCCCTTATTTAGCCGAACTTCTGCATGCTGATACTTCTGTTCGAGCTCTTCGGTCTGCTGACCAGCTGCTGCTGGCTGTGCCTAGGACTAGGTTAAAGACTCGTGGTGACCGAGCCTTTGCAGCAGCCGCCCCAAGGCTCTGGAATAGTCTGCCACTGCCCATCAGGTCCGCCCAGACCCTTGTTGCTTTTAGATCCCTTTTAAAAACTTACATCTTCTCACTTGGTTTTAGTACACCTTGAAAGTTGACATACCTGAAGTGCAGTGTTATTTATGTTTTAGTCCGTTTGTGTTTTTTATGTGTTTTTGTTTTGTTTGCTTGTTTTTTTTTCAGGTTTCTATTTTGCACTTATTTTTACTGCACAGCACTTTGTTTGACTATAGTCTTGTTAAACGTGCTTTATAAATAAAATTGACTTGACTAATGGGTAGTCAGACAAGAAACGTATCAATGAACAGGAGATCAAGGGTAATCGGCAGGCTATTGGATAGTCGGGGGCAAGCAAGGTCAATATTACAGATGAACAGACAGGATGGAATGCCGGAAAGCTTGGCATGGTGCATGGAGACAATTTGGTGAGTTGTGAGAGGAAGAGACTGGGTTTTACACTGGGCAGGTGATTAGTAGCAGCTGTTGGTGTTTAGTGATTGGCAAGGGAGTAGATCAGGTGTTGTTAGGCTGGAATGGGGTGACTGGGCTGATGGACTGAGACATATATTAATGCTAGACTCCCTTAGCACCTTGCTGCTCATTTACTATTAGATGATAACTTTAACTTTGTCTAAAAACGACTTTATTTTTTTTTTTTCCAGATTAATAAAACGCCAGAGGTGACAGCTTCTGTGTTGTGGGAAACAATGAAAGCATTTACTGTATTAGAGGGGAGATTATTTTGTATGGGGCCCACCAGTGAAAAAAAGAGAAGTTGACTGAGCTGTCGCAACGCATTGCATTTTTAGATTCCATTCATGCTACCTTGAAACACCCAAACTTAAAGGAATCAATGTCTTTGCAAGTCAAATATTATTATTTCACAGCAGTCCACTGATCTACTACATTGCTTGAGATCCAACTTTTATGAACGGGGAGATAAGGCAAGGAAATTGTTAGCTAAATTGTTAGGCTGCGTCAAATTTCTGCATCTCAACTGATCCCTCAAATTGAGACCGATTGTGCAGTGACATATCCATTGGCAATCGCTAAAATGTGAATGGAATTAATGTTAATAATTGTACTCTTCTGACTGTTCTCCTGTGCTGACTGACTGAACTATTTTTTTTAGAAGTTGAACATGATAACTCTAGATCGGAATACAG
Organism: Hippichthys cyanospilos; assembly: GCF_059441005.1. Taxonomy (NCBI): domain Eukaryota; kingdom Metazoa; phylum Chordata; class Actinopteri; order Syngnathiformes; family Syngnathidae; genus Hippichthys; species Hippichthys cyanospilos. The sequence goes on from NC_142373.1 coordinate 5,645,182, forward strand.
CCGAGGAGTTGAAGCGGATAATTTCCATTGTTGAATAGGTAATCCCCCAAACTCTTGCTTCAATCTAATTGCTTTTGAAGGACGTTAAAGACCCTAAATTGTGTAACTCATATCACCCTATTAGTTTGCTATTTAGTTTGCTGAACGTGGATTTTAAATTGCTGTCCAAATTACTGGCCAGTGTTTAGAAACAGTCTTACCCTTGATCATATCCTCGGATCAGACTGGATTTATCCGCAATATGCACTCGTTTTACAATGTCAGGAAGGTTTTCAATTCGATTTATAACTCCTCTCCAACTGCTTTACTGGAAACCTTAATATCCGACAGAGTCAAATGGGATTGTTTATTTTTTAATGTGGGGAAATTTAGTTTTGGGGAGAAATTTGTGTCATGGGTGAGGCTGTTATGTGCGTGGCCACAAGCTGCAATTAGGGCAAATAGCATTACATCTGTTTGCATCTTTATTGTTCCATGATGCAGGGTTGCTCCTTGAGCACTCTTTTGTTTGCCATTGTAATGAAGCCTTCGGAAACTGGCATTCGTGGTTGAAATAGGTATGATGTAAAGCTTAAGGTGGCTTTATATGATGATGATCTTTTGCTATTTGTGTCAGATCTTTCCAATTCTATTCTTGCAGCCCTATCTGTCCCGGAAGCTTTTGGGGGAATTTCAGGATATAAACTGAATTTGGGTAAGAGTGAGATGTCTGCAGTCAATGAGAAGGCGAGGGAATACCCACTTGAAAATTTCCCATTCAAGATCTCCAACTCAGGCTTCAACTATCTGGGCGTACATTTTACAGACAAATTGCCTTCATTTCTTCAAGAAAAACGTTATGGCCTTCCTATCTCACATCAAATTGGACTTAGAGTGATGGGCTCTTTTGAATCTTTCTCGCAACAAAAATTAACACTGTGAAAATGAATTTCTTACATCGACATCAACATCTCAGAAGTCCTAAGGAAGTGTCAGCAGTGTCCCCATTTCCTGAAGGTCCACAGGAAAAACAACCTGGACACAAAGCTGTGACTGGCCTGTTACCACTTGTCCATTGAGAGCCTGCTGACGTACTCTATCAGACAGAGTTAGGTTTCAGAGAACAGTTACAGCAGCACAGAAAAACATTGGCTGCACTCTCTCCTCATTGGCTGACATCTACTGTACTCCTTCAGGTGCCTCAGCAGAGCTCACAACATGATTAAGGACACTACACACCCTGACAACTCAGCTGTTTAGGGTTCTGCCATCTGGAAGGTGGTACAAATGTACAAACGCAAGACCCAATAGACTAAAACACAGTTTATTTCCAAGCGCGATCACCACTCTAAACTCTTAACTCCTCAGTCCATGCAATTAACTATTCAGAGCACAGATGCTAAGTCAACAACCTGTGCAGTATGTACCCTGTACCGTTTTACATATTGTTTTTCCCTTTTGTTTTGTTTTGTTTTTTTATCTTGATGTATGCACTGAACATCAGGAACTCTCCTATCTCGTCATATGCTGTACAGTGACAATAAATGGCATCCGTTCGTGAATCATTCATTCTTCATTCTTCTTGACATGCTTCATTCTTCTTGACATGATCTGGGCTTTGTATTGTATAATGAGATCTCATTTTTTTGGTCTGGACCATGCAGTTGAGTCACTTCAGTAAAACACTAAGAAAGCACACATTCTTAAAATAGTTATTGAACATTGAGAGCGTTTTACCCCAGCGATTGGAACACCTTCAAGGCTGGTTGTTTTCTGGTGAGAGGACATGAAAAGTCTGGTTAACATTTTGAAGACAGTTTATATCCATTTGATTTAAAAAAAAAGGTAGGTAATTACATGTCTCACATTTGCCTTCTTACATCAATGACATTAATGACATGAATAGCATAGTCATTTTGGGCTAAATGATACCATACCATACCATCAAGTATGGTTTGAGCTAACAATATACTCCATCTTCAATATGTGTTTTGGTGCTGTGTATGTTTGTACAACATACATTACATTGCAATTGTAAACACTCGACCATAGACTTCAATAATAGTGAAGTCTATGCATTCGCCACTTAATGAGATATGGGTTAAACTAAAATGACTTAAAGTGCACACTAGAACAGGAATCTGGAAAACCTATTTTAAAAAATGATTTAAATGAGCTTCCTTAATTACAGGAATGATAAATCAGCTTTTTACAAACATCACAAAGAATTGGTGTGTTCTGAATCTTCACCTATTCTTATTACTCAGTTTCATTGACAATAATAAATCAATGTACTATGTTACACGAAAGTACAGAGTAAAAAAAATGCTTTTCAATTTTTCCCCAAACGGCCGGTGGGGGTGGGGTTAGCTAACCATTGCTCCTTGTCACACTCTTTAAAAAGGCCGGCTGTCTAAAGTTTGAAGACACCTTAAATCAGATGTCCCCAACCGCCTGTCCATGACCCAGTACCAGCCCGTGGATTTACTGGTACCGGGCCACATGGGCTGCACCCAAAATAATGAACTTGTCATGTCCTATAAGAGTAGGCTAGTGTTTGTGTTGTTTTACTTTTCTCTTCAGGCGTTTTTAAGTAATTAATGTAAATGCTGGCTAGTGTTTGTACTGTTTTGCCTCCCTGTTCAGGCGTTTTTGAGGAATCAATATCTAATTTCAGTTCATTCCAAGCTCTGTTATACAGGCTGATTTAATCACATGACACCTCTCGCTCACGGTCCGGTGACGATGTGAACTGAACAAAACACTAGTTTCCATGTTTAGAGCCGCTTGACAACTCCAATGTTCTCGTAGCTTTGAGATAACCTATTTTTTCTTTCATAATTGAGTTATAGATTATTTTGTCAACTTGTGTGACTGGTGCATGGACCAAAGACACATTCAAGCGTAGAAGTTATTGCAACAAGCAATGGGGTATCACAACTATTAGTTTTACACAGCACTTCGTTTTTAAAATTTATACTCATAGTGCTATTTACAAACATTGTTTCTTCATGTTTTGCCTGATTATGCTAATGAAAATGCCATTGGGAAAGCTACTGAAGCAGAAACATTATGGAATAACAAACACTTATCAGTACATTCTTTATCTTCTTGTGAACGGAGTATGCAATCAAACCACAACTATGAAACAGATTATTGACCACCAACATGGAATGAAGACGTAAAAATA